>NC_091959.1:21236224-21418724 GCF_031021105.1 Erythrolamprus reginae | reverse complement strand
TCTATCTATCTATCATCTATCTATTTATCTATCTATCATCTTTCTATCTATCTATCTATCTATCTATCTATCTATCTATCTATCTATCTATCTATCTATCTATCTATCTATCTATCATCCATCCATCCATCATCCA
Organism: Erythrolamprus reginae; assembly: GCF_031021105.1. Lineage (NCBI taxonomy): Eukaryota > Metazoa > Chordata > Lepidosauria > Squamata > Dipsadidae > Erythrolamprus > Erythrolamprus reginae. Next base: position 21,418,588 of record NC_091959.1, on the reverse strand, counting down.
TCCATCATCCATCTATCTATCTATCTATCTATCTATCTATCTATCTATCTATCTATCATCTATCTATCATCTATCTATCACCTATCTATCTCTATCTATCTATCTATCTATCTATCTATCTATCTATCTATCTATCTATCTATCATCTATCTATCATCTATCTATCTATTTATCTATCTATCTATCTATCTATCTATCTATCTATCTATCTATCTATCTATCTATCTATCTATCTATCTATCTATCTAGTGGACTTTCTCCCAACCCCCTGCATAAAGCAGCTCTCAGAGGGGCCCAGGCCAATTTACAGTGCCAGTTTTAAGGCTCTGGAGGATCTAGAGTTTGGGAGTCTACAAAGGGATATTTTCCAGAGGGCGGGGACCACAGCAACAAAGACTCTTCTCCTGGACCCGAGTCATTAACATTCTTTAGCAGATGGGATCCGAACAGGGATGGGGTTCTCTGCCAGGTTGCTAGGTGGGCATGGCCTTGGTGGGTGTGGCCTAGTCACAGTGAAGGGGTGCCATTTTTACCCTATCCAGGCTCCAGAGACTTTTATCAAGCCTCTGGGAAGGCGAAAATAGCCTCCCCAGGCTCCGGAGGCCCTCTGGAGACTGGAAACGGGTCTATTTCCAGCCTTCCTGAACTTCCCTGACAATTCATCTGCGGGACAACTCACAATGGCCAACTCATTGTGGGATAAGAGTTACACTAATATTTGTTCTGTTGGGCTCTCTGGTATGAGCCTCCCAAAAATTCAAGGGTACAAATTTCAGACACACAAACGTTTGAAAATTCAAAACAATGTTCTTTATCACAAAATTCAAAATAAACTAAGCACTCTTTTTGTATTGCAAAGAGCACTCGTCCCCAAACAACCTGGTAGTCTGTACAATTCCCTTAATCAGTCCTTAAGTACTTAGCTTGCAGCTGTGAAGAAATGTCACAGCCGTTCTTCTTCCACGAAGTGAAACACACACACATTGCTCTTCTTTGGTTTCAAAGTCATGAAAAATCAACAATGTCCGGAAACAGCAAGGCAGTCCTGAAGAACAACAATCAGATAATCTTCCACAACGGCCAAACCCACACGCTGCTATTTATATCAGCAGCACTAATTACTGGAGCCCCACCCAAACATAGGTGGTCTCTCTTATCTCCTGTAATATGTCCTCAATTGGTCTCTTCTACACATAACTCTGTACTTGCGTGGGTCCAAGACTTCCGCATCCGAATCGACTGAAGATAATGGAGATTGACTTCCTGGGCTGTGTGCTAAGCCCCCCTCTTCCAAGTCACTCCCACCTTCTTCTTCGTCCAAGGAAACTGAACTACCTGACTGTCAGCAATAAAAGTGGCCTATGACATGTTGAAGTTTTCCCTGCATCCACCTCCACATTCCCTGGGGCAGGAGCTGGGCCAGATCCAAACACAACAATTTTGAAGAAATTATGTGTCGGTGTTTATTGAAAAAGATGTCCAAGTGCCGCCTCTATATTGATTGAGGCCCACAGGATTCCCTTGGGTCCCATTTGTTGGGGGTCAAGGAAAAGGGAGGGTTTTGCCTTCTATTTCTGCTCAAGATCCCCATGGATAATTGGTGGGCCATTGTGTGACACAGAATGCTGGACTCGATGGGCTTTGGCCCGATTCAGCATGGCTCTTTTTATGTTCTTATGGAATAGAATCATTAAAGAAAAGATGCCAAAGGATGGACAAAATAAAATGTGAATGACAACAATGACACAGTGAATTGTCCTATGGTGAGTTGGCCATATTGAATTATCCTACAGTGAGTCGACTGTGATGAATTGGTTGCAGCAAGTTGTCCCATTCTGTAACAAGCACATGCTTGAGCCACACATACTTGCCCCCACTGTTCCACATCACTGGACTTATCTTAACCCAGTCCATGGGTATGACAGTCTTCAGTCATCCTCAACTGGAGGAGTATTTTCTTCTATATTTTGACACAGTCCAATGACAACTTCAAGACAGTTAAAGCCCATAAGGACTTTATCTAGGAGGCTGACTACTGAAATTGGGAACAGACAGAATAGAGGTAGGATGGGCATCAGCAATGAAGGATAGCAAATTTCATGCCAATATTATTTTCCATCAACTTAAAGATGAGTAAAGAACATTTCAGCTCAGTCATGGGAAAAGGTTCTGCCATATACTGTATGAGGAAAGCAGTTAGTTGTTGGACACTGTTCATCTTGGAATTTGCAATGCCATAGTTTGGCTCCAAAAAGGCATTAATAAATTGCATAATGCCAATTCATGAACACCTGACTATTAAATAATGTATTAGTACATACTATTAAGAAAAATAAACTGTGAATTAATGCCAAAAAATTATTTGGAACAGACTTTGGAATGCACATAAAATAGACTGAACTAGGAAAAGATTGATACATCTATTACTACCAGAAATGTGAGTAAGTGTTACCAGAAGTAGACTTAAAACGTGATCCCCCTCCCCCCCAATTCAAGCCATGGATATTATTACTAGGTGCCTGTTTAGAGAGTGAGAGAGGAGCTCTTATCATTATGAGTGATATGGACTGATCAGCTTGTCCCATGCCAACAACGACACTGTCTGTCTTCCAGCAAGGGACAATCCACCTTGTTCCATTTTTCTGTCACTAAATAAAACTTTCAGGATTCATCAGGATGCAACAAGCTAAATAAATGTACTCCTCTACTTCCAACAGAATATCTTACGCAACCAGACTTGAAATCCTAGGCTTAGAAAGCTGAGAACTACATCGCCTTCAACATGACCTAAGATAGCTCATAAAATCATCTGCTACAACATCCTTCCTGTCAACCTTCAGCTTCAACCACAACAACACACGAGCACACAACAGATACAAACTCAAAGTAAACTGCTCCAAACTTGACTGTAGAAAATACGACTTCAGCAATTGAGTAGTTAATGCCTGGAACTCACTACCTGACTCTGTAGTTTTGTCACCAAACCCCAAAACTTTACCCTTAGACTATCCACTGTTGACCTCACCTGATTCGTAAGAGGTCAGTAAGGGGCGTGCATAAGTGCACCAGGGTGCCTTCCATCCCCTGTCCTAATGTTTCTCTCTTATTAGTACCCATCTCATGTATATAAACAGTGTTATATCTATGTATACTACCAATGTGTACTTGACAAAATAAAACAAATAAGTAAATAAAATTTTGCTATTATTGTTTTCTCCTACATTTATCCACAGAATAAAAGGTTAGGTTAGTTAATTATCCAGATGCTTTTGCTTAGTCCCGTTGGGATTGGGCAGCATAGAAGTCGAATAAAATAAATAAATAAAATATTAGTTGAACAAAACTATCTGAATGCCCAACTATTACTTACCATCAAGTTTAATTTGATGACTAAAGCAGTCTTATCAGTTTTATCTCAAGCCAACATTTTATATTCAACTTAAGAAGCCATATATCCACTAAATACCAGTCAGGATATTCATATCCACTCAAGGATTCAGACATTTCAGTTTTGAGGGACATTACAAGGGCTTTGAGATTGATTGGATTCAGTAAGGTTTTTTTTTTTTTTAAACAAACTTTTCTCATACACTTTTTTCAATATGCAAATAGTGACCATTCATAAGAATGTTGGGGACCAATATTCGTTGGATTAGATGAATCACCAATCTTAGCGAGTATTCTGCTTAAAGCTGTAGACAATCAGATTCATCTGGGAATCTCACCAGCTGATGAATCATCTTTAATATTTGCCTTCCATTTCCAATGCTTAATTTAGTTGATACAGAAATGCATTTCATGATTTATTTATGTGTTGTGTGGGGAAACCTGTTATAGTAGCCTGTAAGGAAGATTAGTTTCCCCCCAAATAACTTACCTTTAAAATAGAGGAGGGTGGAGGGATCTTATTTTTCCTGAGAATGCAATGAAGTGTAATCAGCTATTTTTTTGAAAGGGGGAAAAATCATCTTCAGTTTAGCATTGTCTTCCTCATATGTAATTATGGATATTCCATTTTCCCCCTGCAATTTAATTGGGCAAAGCAGTCAGAGGTGGGTTTCTACCAGTTCGAACCATTAGTAACTTGATGGCCTGGGTCATTGGAACCGGTACAGACCCAAACTTACCACGCCCCTGAGTAGGTTCTATGGGTCTGCCATCCTTTTTTTTTGCTTCTGCGCATGCACAGAAGCTTTTTTTAAAAGTACTGCGTCCACACGTGCAGTGCATCCCTGAACAAGTTGGCAGTAGCAAAATCCGGAATACATCCCTGGTAAAACTGAATCATCACAGCAGATCACCAGATACTCTAATCATCAAGCCATCTAGACAGTAATGGGCTGCTGCCCCCATGGGGAGGTGGGGAGATGCAGTACGGGTAGTAAGTTTATGCACTATTTATTGAATACTTGGTAGGTTTTTAATTGTCTTTTTTACCCATAAACACTTTAATCATTTTAATCATTATCTAGAACTGAACTTTTATAGAAAACTGAGCTACTTGCCTAATCTATTATCATACTGAACCTTGTGCTGTCTATCATTTGTCCTTTTTGTGGCTATTCAAATAATGTGACTTAATCAACTGAAAACGAATCCAAGCACCTATTTGAAAACTTATCTTGGTTGATAAGCCACTCCCACCCAGCCACATGACTTTTAAGCCACCCCTGGTCACATGATTGTCAAGCCACTCCTGCCTGGTCACATATCCAGCAAGCCATTCCTACCCAGTCATGTGACCATCAAGCCACACCCACAAAGTAAGCCACTCCCACAGCGTGGCAGTAAAATTTTTGGCAGCCCATCACTGCATCTAGACCAATATTATTGATTCTGCCAAATCAAATCAAATCAGGATAGATTTTCCTACCCTGTAAATAGCAAAAACATACCCAGAGCCCAGAAGGGGGGGGAAAAAGAACATTCAATATTTTTCTACTGGTTCTGCGTACCTGACCAAACATTTTTCTACTGGTTCTGTGTACCTGACCGTACCTGTAGGAGCCCATCACTGGTCCTAGGTCAGCTCCAGCTTTGGCCAGTTGATTTTTGGCTATCTTGAGGGTGAGAGGAGGCTGTTTTTGCCTTCCCAGCCTAATCCCCTCTGGAGCTTGGCAATGGCAAAAAAACAGACCCAATGGGCCCACTGGAACTTTGGAAACAAACTTCTGAGAAGCCTATTGGGCAGTTTTTTGGCCCTTCCCGGGTTTTAGGAAAGTCTTTGGAGTCTGTGGATGGTGAAAAATGGCCCAACGGGCCTACTGGACATCCGAAGGCATCAATGAGGCCTGCGCATATGGACGAGGGGCAGTGGGTGGGTGTGCACGCATGAGTGGGGGCAGTGTATTATGGGTGTGGGCACGCATGCATGTGAGTGCCCTTTTGGCACTCAAGAAAAAAAAAGAGGTTCACTTGTGTTGTGTATACTCCTGTTCAGTTTGGGGATTTTGCAGATTCTGATTCAGAAAGTGTTTATGAATTAGTGGCAGGGCCTGATTTACAGGCATAAGAAGGAGGAGACCAACCACAGGATGTTTCTATGAGTTCAGATTCAAGATGCTAGATGGGTAAATCCTTATTTCAGATGCTTGCAGAGGCAAAGAGAGCAAGTGTCAGGGAAGAAATATTAAGGAGAGGAATGGGTTAGTTAATTAATTAAATAATTAATTCATCACGTCCAGGTGTCAGCGGAAGAGAAGGGTTGAGTTGTCAATTTGCTATTAAGAAATATGGAGATTTCTTCAAGCGGCTCCGAAAGTCAGCTTGTGTTGTGTGCTTTTAATTGCAGTTTTTATTACCCTGGGCTAACTCTGACTAGCCATAAATCTTAGAATGACTTGTGGAATGCTTTGATGATTTTTATGTTGCCTTGCCTACCGAAGTTTAAGATAAGAGAGCGCTGCGTGCTGAGATGACGCAGTGTGGAACAGAGGAAAGAAAAATAAAGATGATGTTTTGTTTTACAAATCTACGCATTTAGCAATCCTTTATTCCAATTAACAGTGGCCTTAGCCGGAGATCAGAACAACTTGTATAGAGTGTCATGCTTGAGCATATGGTTACCATGTTCTGAATGAAAGAAATAAACATTTTCTACCTAAGCAATCCTTGAATCTGTAGTGAATCTGAATGCCTCAGAATTTGTTTGGCGCAAAACACACTTAGAAGACCTCCAAGGTCCCTTCCAATTATGTTATTTTGTTATCTAGACAGGAGAGCAGGAGTGGAGAAAATATAAATATGCAACTATCATCAGGGGATGGGATGAAGATAAGAGAAAAAGGGACTCCAGGACTCCTCTTGGAACTATATATTCTATAATTTTCTTCCCACCCACTCCAAAACTTTCAGCTGCATGATACAGTTACCATTTTCTGAATTAAATAGTAAATAAATATTTTCTAGCTAAGCAATCCTTGAATTTGCAGTGAATCTGAACACCTCAGAATTCGTTAATGCTTGTCCTTACTGATTAATTGCTATAGCCCAAGTACATTAGAAGTTTCCTAATTCTGAGCCTAACAACCGATTGTTGATTCTGGCAGTATGCAACTTTTCAGGGATACAGTTCAAGGTCTTTCCAACTTCTTTCTAAGTTATCAAGCAAAGAAGATGCCCTATTATTGAACCATAGCTCCAATTTATTTCCTACATATTTCCATATTGTCTGTCATTTTCAATGTTCCTATCATGTCTTTGATTTGGCTTAGCTCTACGCATATACATGTAAATATCTTAATGACATCAATATTTGGGTCTAGATATGAGAAAAATAATCAATCAAGGTCAATCCACATCTTTTCTTTCTTAAAGAAAAAAGCCTGAAGTTGTATTTAGCATCTGGCATTCTTGGACAGTCTCTCCAACTTTCATTAGCTCTGATATATTCTTTAAATATTTACTTTTTGTCTGTTTGCAAATACATTTCTCAAAACACACATTTCTAATTATTTCTGCCAGTACTTCTCTTCCTTTGTGAATACTAGTTGCAACATTCCTAAGCAAAATGAGAAATAGTAAAAACTATGGTTATTTCTCAAGTATTTTGGCTGTAAAAATAGGACTGTGTTTTTATTTTGGTACCTTGAGTTGTTTTATTTTTGTTTATTTATATTTTTTAAAGCAGCAGCTCCTTTTCCAAAACCAGAGAAGCATTAAAGCAATTGGACAATGGAACTGTTCATTAGTCCAGATGAACTGCATGTTGAATCCATCCTGAAATAAAGTAATAATATCTTAAGCAATGCAAATGTAGGTACAGCTATGAATCTTCATTTATGGGTAAGAATGTGCAAAGATATTGAGAGTGTGCACGTATCCCTGAGCATCTGAATATCAAAACAAACATGGTGACCACAAGCACAATTCTCCAGTTATTGAACTTGGAGTCTCTTGAGTAAAGAGCTTCCTGAAGGCATTGTGGTGCAGTGGTTAGAGTGCAGTACTTCAGGCTACTTCTGCTGACTGCCGGATGCCTGCAATTTGGCAGTTCAAATCTCACCAGGTTCAAGATTGACTCAGCCTTCCATCCTTCCAAGGTGGGTAAAATGAGGATCCAAATTGTTGGCGGCAAGGTGCTGAGTCTGTAAACCACTTAGAGAGGGCTGTAAAGCACCATGGAGCAGTATATAAGTCTTTGTGCTCTTTCTTTCTTTCTTTCTTTCTTTCTTTCTTTCTTTCTTTCTTTCTTTCTTCTTTCTTTCTTTCTGTGTTTTTGTTTGTTTGTTTGTTTGTTTGATTTATATGCCGCCCTTCTCCGAGGACTCGGGGCAGTGTGCACGTATAACAATACAGTACAACGGCAAATCTCATTAAATTTAAAATTACAATCTAAAAATACAATATTTAAATCATACCAATTCAATCATACCAATTCAATCATACAACATATATATCATTTCTTTGGCCGGGGGCTGAGACCTAATTGCCCCAGGCCTGGCGGCATAAGTGAATCTTAAAACTCTTGCGGAAAGCAAGGGGGGTGGGGGCAGTGTGAATCTCCAGGGGGAGCTGAATCCAGAGGGCCAGGGCCCCCACAGAAGAAGGCTCTTCCCCTAGGCCCCACCAAGCAACATTGTCTGGCTGACGGGACCTGGAGAAGGCCGACTGTGGGACCTAATCGGTCGGCAATAATAGCTATTGCTATTGCTATTGTAGAAGGAAGTCCTATCTTCTGCCCAATCCAGGTTTTTTTTTCCTGGGAAAATTCTCTGATGGGATCAGATTACCAAATAGTCAACACTGGGCTTCTGCCAGACCGTAGGTAGTCATCCTTTCCCAATGCTTTTGACTCTGGCCTTCTGGGCTGTCAACTGGACCGTCAACAGCTCAAGAACCAAGCCCTGTGTGATGGGATTGAATTTAACTAATGGCCCAATGGCCCAATATAAGAAAATGTATATGCTAAATCCGATTACTGATCCATGTGGCCGAGTATTATCAATAGTGGTTGACCTACACCTTGTGCAGAGGTGGCCTAGTGATTAAAATGCTTTGTCAACCCGAAGGTCAGCAGTTCGAGACCCAAGCACCGTGTGAGTGTTTGAGCTCCCATTCTTGCCTCAACTCCTGCCAACCAATGGAATTCAAAAGCATGCAAATGCAAGTAAATAGGTACCACTCTGGTGGGAAAGGAACAGCATTCCAGACACCTCAGAATATGCTCATTATTATTATTATTGTTGTTGTTGTTGTTATTATTATTATTATTATTATTATTATTATTATTAATTGGATTTGTATGCCGCCCCTCTCCGTAGAGTCCGTAGACTCGGGGCGGCTCATGCCAGCCATATGACCATGGAAGCAACTTCGGACAATGCTGGCTAACTTGAGAAGAGCATTGGCTCCTAGATTCAGATATGACTGGGTAGGGCAGTGATGGTGAACCTTTTTTCCCTTTGGTCCCGAAAGCACATGCACATATGCTATCATGCATTTGTGAGTACTGTCGCCCATAATTTAATGCCTGGGGAGAGTGAAAATGGCCTCCCACGACCTCATAGAGGCTCTCTGGAGGCTGGAAATGGCCCATTTCTTGACTTCCAGTGGGCCTGGTAGTCCCATTTTTTGCCCTCCCCAGGTTCTACCATGGAGCCTGGGGAGAGCAAAAATGCCCCCCTGCCTCCCTGGAGGCCCTGTGGAAACCTAAAATGCCCTCCCAGAGCCTCCACACAAGCTGAAAATCAGCTGGCCGACGCTCACATGCACACTGGAGCTGAGCTAGGGCAATGGCTCACATATCAACAGACATGACAGGCGTGCCACAGGTTCGCCATCACTAGGGTAGAAAAACCTTTAAAAAAAACTTTCTACAGGTAAAAAAAGCAATTTCTTATGGAGCATGAAGAGTTACAGTTTAAACCTCCTCGGAAGATGCTTGAATTCTCCACATCCTGACCTGAATTTACTACGATCCAGAATGGAATGGATCCCGAGCAATGAATTATGGATTGCCACTTGGGGCTTTAATTATGCAACTTATCACAGATTGATTTATTGATCTGATTTGCAAAGCATTTGTTGGCAGTGAAAAATAGTCTTCACTTATATTATTTTTTAAAATATCAGCATACCTGGACCAAATAATAACCCAACCAGCAGTAACTTTGGCTACAATCCTATTAGTACTTTACTTGAGAGTAAGACATAATGATACACTTTTGAAGAGTTGTTCATTAGATTGTATTTTTATTCATTTAAACTATGCTTGGCTGAATATTATCAGGCAGCTAATTTGTTTAATTATGTAGCAAGTTCTGTTCGGTGGAAAAAATCAGCTGCCCATGTCAGTTATTGCATTTCCTGCCTAATTTCTCTTTGGATGAGATTTTCCATGCAATTAATACAGGCTAAAACTTGCAAATGCAAACAGCAGAAAGTAGATCAGAAAGAAATATTGCTTAGCCAATATTAGCCTGGCAGGTGGACCGATTGGTCAATATTTTTTTTATCTTACCTTTATTATTTTTATAGATAACTCAAGGCAGGAAACAACAACAGACTTGTGAGGTGGGTTGTGCAGAGACACAATGACCCAAAGTCACCCAGCTAGCTTGCATGCTTAAGTTAGGACTAGAACTTACAGTCTCCTGGTGATTGGCCCAAAGTCATCAGCCAGCTTTCATGTTTAAGGTGGGACTTGAACTCAGAGTTTTCTGGCTTCTAGCCAGGTGCCTTAACCACTAGACCAAATGGACTCAGTTTCAATTTATCTTAGGTTCTATTTGGCTTGTTTTCAGGTCCTTAAGTGGTGGGCTAGAAGGGGTAGAGACAAAAAAGCTGCATTTTTGTGTATTTTCATCCACATTTCTTTACAGAGCTGTCCCCATACACATATTTTGCAAACATTTTTTTTCTAATGGAATTGGCTATCTAGTCTCTAGTATTTATTAGATTTGTATGCGGCCCCTCTCCGAAGGCTAATCTATATTATTTTCATTGCTGCATGCAATTTAGAGTTCTTGCTTTAAAAGTGAAGTAATTGTGCTGTTCAGCTTAACTTACGGTACCTTAGCTTCCCAAAGCTTTGTGAGCAGTGATGAAGATACTTTACTCAGAACCTCTAAAAAACATGTGTCTAATCCGCCACTGTTATTTTACACAACAAATGTGGCAAACCCTGCTTATTCCTTTCTCTTTTAGTATTAAAGTGACTATAGAGCTCACAGTTTATGGATTGTAATTTTAGTATAGCAGACCATATGTACTTGACAGACTGGATTTTATCATAGATTGTATCTGTTATTTATTATTTTATTTTATAATTTTCAATAGGGAGAAGACAGGGAGAAACTTGGATCAAACCATGTTGTTTTTGTGCTTCAATGAAAAGGCATCAAAGTGCCTCCCCGATACAATTTTGTTCTGGGAAATAAATCTGGATCAACTTGCAGAGGCCTAATGCATTTTCATAGATGCTTCAGACAACTTTAATACTTCAATATACTATATATTCAAAATATACAAAATGTATTGCAAATTTCAGATAACGCATTGTCCAGCAAAAATGGTAAACATGTTTTAATTAGTGTTATTAGCCCCAAAGAGTGAGTGAGTAATATCTCTCTCTCTCTCTCTCTCTCTCTCTCTTGTTCTGTGCCATTATTACTCAGACTGCAAATGCTCACACCACTCTCCTTTAATAAACTTTATTCATAGCTGTTTTTTTCCAAATTAACAAACATCCTCTCATCTCTACGGAGTCTACGGAGAGGGGCGGCATACAAATCCAATAAATAAATAAAATCTCAAGCTAACTTTGTTAAGCTCCCGGCAACCTGGCATTCCAATCTAAGGTCTCTTATTTAATTGCTCGGGGAGCCACGCTAAGGCTAAATCATTACTGTCCCAGATAGATACAATTCCACATACATCACAAACACTGGCAGCTCACCCAAAAGTTCAGACAGTACAGCTCACAGCTTTTCGGGTAAGAATTTGTTCAGGGCTAGAAGCCGTGATTTCTGAGAAACTTCATCAGAGTACCCCAGAAAAACAGCCTCTGTGAAGAATAATTGCACTCCACAAAGCATTTACCCAGACTCCCATTCTTATATACCTCTAGTGGCGAATCAGCAACTTTAGAGTTACAGAGTACAGATCACTTCCTTTTTCCATACAATTCCTGCTGTCTGCTCTGTAATCTTCTAAATCTATGGTCTAACAGTGCTTCATTGTCCATAAGGTCTCCCTCCTCCTCCTCCGACTCAGAAATAGTCTGCATTAACACCTCTTCACCCTTGTCTACCTCCCCTTCACTTTGTGCCTCGGCTGGCAAGGCCATGGGCCCAGTGTACCCAGATGGCCCTGGTTCTTCCTCATCACCATCCAACATTATTATCAAAGTTGAACTAGGCTCACTCGTAACATTTACTTATATGCCGCCCTCTCCAAAAAGGACTAAGGGCAGCTAATAAAAGTCACAAAATACAAAAACAACAAAATGTAACAACAGTAACAACACAATAAAATGTAATACTTAAAAAAACTGTGCATTTATTTATTATTTATTAATTAATTGGACTCATATGCTGCCCCTCTCCGTGGACTCGGGGCGGCTTACAAAATTTCAATAGAAAAGATACAAAATATAAAACATTTCTAAGCCAATTAATAGGATAGTTAATTTAAATCTTAAAACTAATCATTTAAAATCGAACAATCGCATGCATACTATCACATCCAATACATTCACTGGGCAGAGGCTGGGGTCTAGTGACTCCAGGTCTGGTGATATACAAACAGTCACTCCTAATTCCAGGCCTGCCAGAAAAGCCAGGTCTTGACGGCTTTCCCGAAAACTGGCAGGGTGGAGATAGTACAGGATTTCTCGGTGGCAGTTGATTCCATAGGGTCGGAGCCGCCACAGCACAGATATCATGGGTAGGCCTCTATTAAAATGCAAGGGCTTTCTTGCTATTGCTCTTTCTTGAAAGATAATTCAATTCCACTAAATTAACAAAGGTTCACTTTGAAAACCGTAATATGAAGTGCATTTGGTAGAGACTTAACATTAAAAATACTGTAAAAGTATTTCCCTGAAGTATTTGACTTCGCTGGAGGTTCTATATAATCATTTTTCTGAATTTTTGTGTATTTATTTTTCATGACTCCCTTGTTGAGGGTTTCAGGTTCCCTAAAGTGCTCTTTGTATTCTTGAAAAATTAAAGATTATCCATCTGGATACTGGCAATGGTAACTTAAGAAAGAAAAAAAAACTGTGTAGTGTTCTCTGGATAAATTCTGAATCCTAAAGCAGATTTATCTTGTTATTAGTTTCTCATTTGTTTGATGCTTTCCTAGAGAACCTTTAAGCATGTAATTATAGGTTGTGATCTCATGTGTACACTGATAGAAATTTTCCGTCTCCTTTTTATTTGAGGGGAAACTCTGAGCTATTAGTCATTCTATAGAAAGCACAAAGGTAAGGTTGCATAATTGAAGTACAGTGGTACCTCTACTTAAGAACTTAATTCATTCTGTGACCGGGTTCTTAAGTAGAAATGTTTTTAACTAGAAGCAATTTTTCCCATAGGAATCTTCGGAGAGGGGCGGCATACAAATCCAAATAATAAATAAATAATAAATAAATAAATAAATAAATCTAAAAGCAAACAATGCGTGCAAACCCATTAGGAAAAAAAAATAAAATTTCAGAATTTGGGTGGGAGGAGGAGGAAGAAGAAGAGGAGGAGGAGGACAGTCACTGCCAAAGGAAGAAGGTGAGGTGAGGGAAATAAAAAGAAATCCAAAACTTTAAGGCTAAAAAGAAAAAAGGAGGGGCTCTGAAGTGGTGAGGAGGAGCACACAGATCCCTCGGTTCGCTCTGGGCTGCCAAAGCCTCCTTAAGCGCCACCGAAAGGCTCTTCTGGCAGCCCAGAAAAGCCCGAGATGGACGGGATTAAAGGGGGAATGGCTGGAAACTGGGAAATTTTTCTGAGCTCGGGTTCTTAAGTAGAAAATGGTTCTTAAGTAGAGGCAAAAAAGTCTTGAACACCCGGTTCTTATCTAGAAAAGTTCTTAAGTAGAGGTACCACTGTACTTTCTGCTGTGAGTCTGAAACTTTCATTATCCGGTGATTATTGTACAGCCTACCTTATACTGGTGAAATGTACCATTTGCAACATCTGGCAGGCATAGTTTGCTTATCTCTATTCAGATAGAGTCATAGATTTTTGACATGTCTATCAACCTGCTGACTTCCCAGTAACCCACTGGTGAGGATAAAAGTTTAGAAGCATGAGATAATAACAATAAGAATAACAATAGCAATAGCAATAATAACAAAACAACATTATTATTATTATTATTATTATTATTATTATTATTATTATTATTACTATTATTATTTGGCAACTGACAGATTGCGATTTTGTCAATGTTTATTATTTTCAAATGCTTGCTGAGGTCTTTTGGCACAGCGGCATATTGGGTGCTGTGCCAAAAGACCTCAGCCAGCATTTGAAAACCATAAACATTGACAAAATCATGATCTGTCAGTTGCATAATGCCACCCTACTTGGATCTGTGTGCATCATACTAAAATACATCACACAGTCCTAGATGCTTGGGAAGTGTTTGATTTGTGATATTGTGATACGATATCCAGCATATCAATCTCATATGCTGTGTAATACTGGTTTATGCTAATAATAATAATAATAATAATAATAATAATAATAATAATAATAATAATAGCAATAATAACAGCAATAATAACAGCAATAACAACAGCAATAATAACAACAACAACAATAACAATAATAATAATAATATAAAGTATCATCAGGATGAAGGGAAAAACGGACAATTTAAATATATAATTTAAGAAAGGGAGAGGAAAAGTTCAATTAATAGATGGAACTTTTTAAAACCAAACTGTATATATAACACAATCATACCAGCTGCAAGAAAAAAAGATGGAACATCTTGCTATTAAAAAAGCCAAAACCTTCAGCTACTTAATTACAAAAAGGGGTATAATACTTTCCTCAGTCCCTCTGACAATTTTTTTCTCTGAATATTTGATTTAAAATTTGAAAGAAAATAAATTTTGCTGCAAAATAGGTACGGAATGGAATACATCAGAGTGATCCCAATATAGACGTCCTTACTGCCTGAGGATTCTGAATATACCAGAAGTGGGTTCCTCCTGGTTCGGTAATAACCGGTAATAACTTGGTGGCATGGGTCACTGGAACCGGCATGACCTCGGCATGCCCCTGAATTGGCGCTGTAGGCAGTGCCATCTTGTTTTTTCTTCTGCACATGTACAGAAGCTAGGTTTTTAGCATTGTGCATGTGAACCAGCAATGGGGGATATCAAAACATACCCCTGAAATATACTCCAAATTAGGGGAACGAAATGCAGTTCCCTTGCTACCTATTTACTGGCTTAACACGTGCAATTGAAACCGAACAGATCCATCCATGAATTTCAATAGTTAGTCCCTCTTTTAAAATTCACCTCCCAGCGATGGATCCCTCTATAAAGTAATCAGACGCCACCGCTATCAAGTTTCCAAGAGAGAAGAGGTTGTTTAAGAGCCTTATCAGAGGGAGCCAGCTGGTAGAACATGGATGGTATCACAAGCCTGCAAACCATCGCTTTAACTGCAGCACTAAATTCTGAGCGGCGCCAATCCTTTTGTCACACAGGTGGCTAGAATCTTTTGAGAAACAAAATGTCAGAAAGATCTATATCCCTCCACTTTACTTGGATGGATCAGAGAAGCTCAAAGAAACTTGTTTGAACTTTCTTTCTTTCTTTCTTTTTCCTTCCTCCCTCCCTCCCTTCTTCCTTCTTTCTCTTTGCATCTTAAAAGTGTTAAAAATCTAGAAGAGTTAAGAGTTCTGCCAGATGTGAATCAGAATTGTCACATTTGTCTTGTGGGCCCAAAAAGATTTCAACGGAGCTGAAAAAAACCTGCTTCCCTTTTTTGAGAGGCTTCCTCCCGTCTTTCCGCTGCTAATGAAAATGCTTACTTATTATTCATGACTGCCTATTCTTGTAATAATTACATTGCTTTCCATCCTGACAAGCTGAATGCTTACAAAGAGGATTCTACATTTACAACTCCTCTGTTGCTTAGTTAATTGTCCCATCCCTTGCTTTCAAACACAGCTTTCTGATCAAAAAGGTCTAGAAACTTCATTCATGTATGCCTCCCTTCTTTAAATTGGTAAATATTAAATGTTTGGGTGAAAATATATTAGAAGCGGAACAAACTTTCTTAACACAATAATTTACATTAAACCTAGGCTGCATCTTGTCTTTCATGCCTAAACTGATTTCTGTAGATGAAATTTCTCTTCAATGGCATTCAGATACCCAGTGATGCAATTTCCTTTCCAGTGTGTCGCTCCATAGAAGGCTTGTAAAGAAACAGCTTGGCAGTGGAAATCTAATCTAATGGGGAATCGGGCATAATAATAGTGGCTTTTCCCAATAAACCTGGCATCTGTAGGGACAGAGCTCAAGGCAACTGCAAATCTCGAAGGAGCTTTCTGTTTGAAAGGCACAGAAATGGTTGGCTTGAGCGATGCACCTTTTATAATCACAACTTTGTGACAATGATTTTGTTGTCATGCTTTGCTACGCCTCTTTCTTTTGGAGCAGTGAGGAATGTTGGCAGTGAGAGAAATTGAAACTCCTTTAAAAAAAAATTAAAAAGCCAAACCTCACCTCGAGTGTTGTTATTTAATGCTGTCACAAAAAGCAAGCAATGCACCAGTTGACATACCAGTAAGAAGTACTCAGTGCTTGTGATTTTCCACTTGGTAGCATAGTCAGAGTTTCCTGACCTAATCAAATATATAGCACTTTACAAGAACAATGCATGAGCCTTGGTGGTGCAGTGGTTAGCATGCAGTACTTCAAGCTGCTTCTGCTGACTTTTGGCTCTAGTTCACCAGTTCAAATCTCACCAGGCTCAAAGTTGACTCAGCCTCCCATCCTTCCAAGGTGGGTAAAATGAGGACCCAGATTGTTGGGGATGATATGCTGACTCTGTAAACTGCTTAGAGAGGGCTGAAAAGCATTGTGAAGCAGTGTATATATATCTCCGGGACCGCCTTCTGCCACACGAATCCCAGTGACCGGTTAGGTCCCACAGAGTTGGCCTTCTCCGGGTCCCGTCGATGAAACAATGTTGTCTGGCGGGACCCAGGGGAAGAGCCTTCTCTGTGGTGGCCCCAACCCTCTGGAATCAACTCCCCCTGAAGATTAGGATTGCCCCCACCCTCCTTGCCTTTCACAAACTTAAAACCCACCTCTGCCATCAGGCATGGGGAAATAGCGCCGGCGGACTTACCCGCCGCCGGCGTTTGCGGGAGGGGCCGGGAAGACACCGGACCCCATGGTGGCCGTCATCTTTGTTCTCGGGCGAAGTCTCGCAACGCGAGACTTTGCCCGAGAGTTGGGCCTGCATAGGCCCGGCTGCTGATTGGTCCGGGCGGGGCCTGCTCGCCCTATTTAAGGGCGAGCAGGCCCGAGGCTCTGCCTTTTCGCCTGGACCATCGCCCCGAGCAGACACCCGCCCGCCCTCCCTATTTTACAGTGTGCTAAGGTGGGTCGCCCCTAGGGGGGCTGAATGGGAATTTTTTGCGGCTCTGCCTGTTCGCAGGGCCGTTTTTTCGCCCATTCCACACTGGGATGATGGATGTGCGGTTAGGGGTTGCTTGCATTTATTAGGCTGATTGGCTTACCTTTGGTCATTTGGGTAGGCAGGTTAGAGGCGGAAAACTGGGTGGTGGTCTAGCAACTGGTGTTCTCCCTTGGGCATCTTTGGGGATGATTGACAGGTTCTCTCCAAGCTTGTGGTGGAAGCGACCTGCGCAGTTGGGGGGAACCTGTCTTTGGGTCACGCACCTTTAAGTCCCCTGTTAGGGGTTAGCCGGCGTGACCCCCCTCATGCAAGGCATGGCAGGGTCTCAGGTGAGGGAGGGGTCCCTCACCTGGACTAGCATCGAGCTACGCCCATAAGTTGCCCAGGAAGTTTATGTGACGTAACTTTTCCACCCCGGAAGCAATTGTTTGACCCTGCAGGTCCATTGTTTGGGTCATAGTTGTTATGCAAATTTTATGCTGATTTATGCTAATTTATTTGAATAAATTATGCTAATTTAATTTAATAAAAATGACCCAGTTAAATCCAGCTCTTATGTCCGTGTCGTTACTCCGCCTCTCCTGCAATTGATTCCCCTGGGCCGTTTCTGTTTTATGTATGGTTTGTCTGAGATGTATGATTGTTTTTTATATTAAGGGTTTAAAATTGTTTTTAATTATTGGATTTGTATTGTTTTGCTGTTTTGAGCCGCCCCGAGTCTTCGGAGAGGGGCGGCATACAAATCTAATAGATGAATGAATGAATGAATGAATGCTATTGCTAAGTGCTATTGCTATTAATCTCCCTATGAGAACAATGCAACAGTAACAGGGAGATATATGAAATATGATTTTTTTTTTTAAACAAAGAGAGAATACAAATACAAAGTCAAGACACAGAAGGGTGCCAGTAACGGACGTGAGACCAAGTTCCCAGTAAGCCTTTTGACAGCACCATCATCAAATACACTCTGGATGCAGACTATGACAAAGATTTATGACCTTTTACCCTCTCATTTGTACCTTGATTCCATACCAGCTCTCTAGAACCAGCCAATGATCTTCTCCAACATTTAATTACTGATTCCAGTAATGTGAATAGCTAATGATTGAATCTGAGATACTCAAAATACAAAGGATATCTTTTTTTGTGAAAAAAAAAAAAGTAAAAATACCAATTGTTAGACAGCAGGTGTCGGATGCTATTGTCTTCCTTGTTAAGGAGTAAAACTTGTGAGATGCAAACCAGTGTGGACAGAACCATTGTCTCAACATTGTATTTCAATGCCAAGTTTGAGGGGGGAAAACACAGTTGAGACACCACTGAAGTCAAAGGGGGGAAAGAAATAGTTCTGGAGTTTCGTTCATTTATTCTTCTTATGTCTTGATTTCTGTGTTCCTGTAGCAGGCAGAATTTCTTTGCAGTGAGAAATCTTTTCCCCCCAACCTGCAGTGAAGGGACCTGTCCGACAACAGCCGGTTCTTGGTATTTCTTCTATTATCAAGTCCCTGAGTGCAAGATTGAAATTCTGGAAGTGTGTAAGCTGCCAGGTCTGATATTAGATCCTCCCTCACCAGGTCTGCGAGCTTTCCAGAGGTACCTGGGGTTTCTCTAAATAAAGAGTGAGTGTCTGCTTCGGATTCTTCTAATTTTATGCACATGGATGAAAGACGCATGAAAAATCGAATAAATAAATAAAAAGCTAATAAATGAAACCCGATGATCTCAAAGGCAAAGCTGCAACTACAGGGTTTGCCACAGGTTCTTTTATATATAAAACCCAAGTCAATGAGCTCCTACTGTTCCTTCAACTACTACAGGTAGTTCTGGACTTGCAACAGTTCATTTAGTAACCATTCAAAGTTGCAACTGGAAAAAAAGTGACTTCATTGCTATTCCCCCCCCCCATGACCGTTGCATAGGGGCAGATTCCCATTCCCACTGGTATGGGTGCGCTGCACATGCAGCTTCACTTCTCCTGCGTGTGCATGCACATCCAAGCACGGTTTTGCTTTGGTGCATGCACAGGAAGCAAAATCTCACACAGGAATGCGTGCACGCATGAGATTCCCATGATTTTTTGCTTTCACGCATGCGCAACACCAAAAAAACCCCTGAAATCTCTTGAGCACATCCCCTCACAAGATTTTGCTTCCTGCGCATGTGCAGAAGCAAAAACATGCTGCGACACGGACACATGCATGCAGGAAAACAGAAGCTGTGCACGCCGTGCAACTTTCACTACTGGTGCGCTATCCTCAACCATACCAATAGCAACCTGCTACTGCTTCCCCAGGGTCACATGATCAAAATTCAGCCATTTGGCAATCTGGCTCCAATTTACGATGGGTTGCAGTGTCCCAGAATCATATGATCACGTTTTGTGACCTTTTGACAAGCAAAGTCGATGGGGAAGCTGAATTCCCTTTTAACAATCATGTGACTAACTGAATGACTGCAATCATTAAGTACAGTGAATTGAGAATTGAGAATGGAAATAGCATTTAGACTTATATACTACTTCACAGTGCTTTACAGCCCCCTCTAAGCAGTTTACAAACAGTAAGTAGAGGGGGTGGACAAAAAAAAGGAAACATTTGACTTTTTGGCATCATAATGTTTGAACATGTTCAAATCAATCAAAACATGACATATTTTAAGGTGGGTTTTTTGGTAATTCTGTTATTTGATATGTTTTTTTAAACTACCTTTTTTTTTTTTTACAGAAATTTAAGGAAATTGGTTATAACATTCTAGAAATGGCAGACCTCTCAGACTTTCAAAGAGGCCAAATTGTTGGTGCTCAAATGGCAGGTGCTAGTGTAACAGAAAGTGCCTGAATGTTTGGCATTTCAAGAGGTCATGTCTCAAAAGTCATGACTGCTTTTGAAAGAGAAGGGAAAACGTCCTCAGCTAAGCACAGGTCTGGTCAAAAGTCGAAGTTGTCTGAGAAAGACCGTCAGACTCTAAAGCGAATTGTTAGAGCAGATCACAAGACCACAGCTCCTAAAATCACTGTAGAGCTCAATAGACAAACACAGAACCCAGTTTCCACAAAAACTGTTCGAAGGGAGCTTCACAAATCTGGATTCCACGGAAGAGCTGCAAGATGCTTCCATTTTTCTGTCCACCCCCTGTATATTGCTCCCAACAATCTGGGAATGATCTGTATTTCTTATGAGTCCTTCTGATGGAAAACAGCATAATGTATATTTCTATCCATTTTTAGGCTGTTTCAAGCTTTTTTAGAAGCACTACACCTCCTTCTGTATCTCGCCACAATGCCACCACCCTTAGTTGCCTCTCTGGTCAGTTTTTATAGCCAACAGTTCCCGCGCTCGCTATAGAGGGTGTGAAAAAAATTCACAAAGTAATTCTAAAGGAGCTAAAGAACAGAAACAGATTAATAGTTTATTATTTGATCAAAGGCCTTCCAGGAGAAGACAAGAAGGCAAAGTTACATTTTCAAACATCTATTTTTATATGGCAAACAAACAAACAAACATGTTCTTCCAATATTCTGGAAACTCCCATCCCATTATGATACTAGTCATGACATTAATACATACTTTCTTATTGTGGTACTTCCCGTCTCTCTAACCGGAAGCACTTCTGCAGAAATTTCCTTAGCAGAAAACCCCTAAGCACATTTCCCGTTATTGTACAATCTTGTATCTTGTATTGTACAAAATATTATTTGGATGCAAGTATATGTTTGCATGTAAGATTATATAAGTGTACGGAAGGTTATTTTAAAAATACATATCTTTGATTATATAATACAATATGGTTGCACTCATGTTCCCATCTTTACAAGAATAATCTATTCTTTACCTTTTTTTCTCAGGGGCCTTACAGGGACAGGACAACAGCAAACTAGGTGCTGGCCATTTTGTCCTTGCAGCCTGTCCTCTCACAGAGTTAAATTGCATTGCTGTGTTTATAAAACTGTCAGTGGAGCTGCTAATTTTTCTTCTTCTTCCTCCTCCATGAATCCCTCTCCCATTGAACCTTCTGTTCGCAAAATGTGTCTCTCTTAGATGAAAGATGGGAAATGAATCTCTCCTACCTTTTTCAGTTTTATGAGTTGCTCACCAGCCGGCTAGGCTTCTTCCTGAACATTTAATTATCTTCCTTTATGAAAATGAGAGAAAGCTGACAAAATTTAATTGAGATTCCGGCAGTAGCATCGCCAGTCTTATCCCCACCTCTCTCACTTTGATTTTTTTTTTGGTTTCTGGAAAAACAGAAATATTCCCTCTCAATTTGTTACCAGCATTTGCATTTTCTTTTAAAAAAAGAACCTGGCTTATATTTACAATCTATTTTCTAGTCTGTCCTTTGTCTTTTGCTGATGCTACATGAAACTGGTGTGGTAATAATGGGTTCATTTGGATTATTTCAGAGATGTGGATAGGGGGGATCTGCTGCTTGGTTAACAGTCTATCCTCCATGTTAACCTACCCAGGCTTTGTGCTCTGGGGAATCCAGAGCATGACACCATAGTCTTTCAAGACTGAAGGTTGCCAATGGCAATGTATGTACAGTATATATGTATGTATGTGTGTGTGTATCTATCTATCTATCTATCTATCTATCTATCTATCTATCTATCGATCGATAGATAGATAGATAGATAGATATCTAGAACATATATATATATGTTTTCGTAGATTTTCATGGGTATATGTATGTAGATTGTTCTGAGTTCGGGTTTTGCCCCGTGTAATATTTTGCATGTCTATGCGACGTTTCGGTGAAATCACATTCACCATCAAGCTTACAACTTCAGCCTGATGATGGTGAATGTGAGAATATACCAAGACCGAATATATTATATTATATATTATATATATATATATATATATATATATATATATATATATATATATATACATACATACATACATACATACATACATACATATATATATATGTCACATGTTTAAGCTGAATTTGAAAATTAAGGGAGACTAGGATAGATCTATTATATATATATATATGTATATGTATGTATATATGTGTATGTATATATATATATATATATATATATATATATATATATATATATATATATATGTATATATGACGGTCTTGGTATATTCGGGTTTCTTCCCGTGTAGGATTTGGAAATTTCTGGCGACATTTCGACGAGGTCACACTCGTCTTCTTCAGGCTGGTGTTTCTGTCCTTGTTCTAAGGCGCCTTAGAACAAGGACAGAAACACCAGCCTGAAGATGACGAGTGAAATTTGTTTTCGTAGATTTTCAACGACCCCAATTGTTACCCCACTGACTCACCAGGAAGTTTCTACACAGCAGGCAATTGCTGAGCCATCAAACCACATCCAGCCACCAGTATTTATAGAAGGAAGGCAGCTTGGGTCTCGCAGTGTTCGCCTGAGAACAAGGACAGAAACACCAGCCTGAAGATGACGAGTGAGACCTCGTCAAAACGTCGCCAGAAATTTCCAAATCCTACATGGGAAGAAACCCGAATATACCAAGACCGTCATATATATATATTATATTATATATATATAATGCTTTTTCTGTTGCAAAAATATGTGATGTGTGTGTATAATATACATATACATACATACATACATACATACATATACAGTGATCCCTCGAGTTTCGCGTCCTCGAGCATCGCGAAAGGGCTATATCGCGAGTTTTCAACCCGGAAGTAAACAACACCATCTGCGCATGCGTGCCCTTTTTTTCTATGGCCACGCATGCGTAGATGGTGGAGTTTCCCCAGCTGGGAAGCAATAAGAGCAACGGGGTGGGCGGGGGAAGGCCGGGCGGCGCGCGCGGGGGGGGGCGCTTCCCAGCTGGGAAGCAATAAGAGCAACGGGGTGGGCGGGGGAAGGCCGGGCGGTGCGCGCGTGGGGGCCGCTTCCCAGCTGGGAAGCAATAAGAGCAACGGGGTGGGCGGGGGAAGGCCGGGCGGCGCGCGCGCGGGGGCCGCTTCCCAGCTGGGAAGCAATAAGAGCAACGGGGTGGGCGGGCGAAGGCCGGGCGGCGCGCGCGCGGACAAGCGGCAGCAGCAAGGCGGCGGGGAAACCCCAATCTTCGGCTCCTCGCTGCTGCGGTGGAAGTAAAAACACCATCTGCGCATGCGCAGATGGTGTTTTTACTTCCGCACCGCTACTTCGCGAAAAATCGATCGTCGCGTGGGGTCCTGGAACGGAACCCTCGCGATGATCGAGGGACCACTGTACACACATATATGTATACATGCATGCATGTAACATATTTTTGCTGAATTGAAAATGAGAGGTTGTTTCCTCTCATCAGGTAGCCATACCCTCACTGGGATTTGAACCTATAGCCTCTGCCTTGTAAGGCAGAAAATTAACCTCTAGGCCACAGGATCTCATTGTACTATATATATACATGCACATATATATGTAGCATATTTTTGCTGATAATGAAAAAAAAGGAGATATATATCAGGGCTAGGTTTCTCTTACCTTCCCTATAAGTTCGGAAGTGGGCATGTCAAGTTGCTACACTCATGCGTACACTCATATTACCTCTGGGTACTGATGCTCTGCACATGCACAGAGGATTCATTGTCAGCTGCTTTCAAGGAGCGGCAACCGGGGAACTGGTTTGGGTGCATGGCAAACCAGTCATCACTACCAATATGGCGAAAGGGGATGAATCCATCCACCCACCCATCCATCCATTTATCTATCTATCTATAGATTTGGGAGGGGGGGGAATCAATTTGACTGTGACATGACTGGTTTGCCTTCACTGAATGCATTATGAATTATCAACAACCAGTTGCTTTTTATTTTGATTTCTGCACCAAGTAGGATTTGGACTCAGTGACATCAATGGCCCTTTCCTTTTTTTTTCTTTTATGTTCTTTAGAAGCAAAGGCTACGTTGATGGACTCTCTAAGTTTCTAATTGGACTTTTATCCTTCCTATATTTTTCAAAACCCACAACTCTTAATTCCTGTACGGCATGTCTCCAACCTTGGCAATTTTATGACTTGTGGACTTCAACTCCCAGAATTCTTCAGCCAGTGCAAGTTTGGAGACCCCTGCTCTATGGTGACGCATGTTGAAACCTACATGCTAACAGAACTACAGTTATACCCTGATAATTAATTTTTAGAAACTTTCAAAAGACCATTCCTCCACAGAAAACTGCTTTAAACATTTTTTTTTTTTGAAAAGGGCCTAGAGAAATGCACTTAATGGTGAACATAACTTGCAAATTCATATTTCCAGATTAAACGATTGGCTTGCAAAACGTAACTGGCATTACTGTATGAAGGATCTTTCCGTAGAAAAAAAAAACAAGCAGAAAGCTGTTGGCCAGCCTTAGCTTAGTTCTATGGCCTGCCCTACACTGATTTTTTTTTAAAAAAACCATATCATTTAATCAAGAGCAGCAAGAAAAAAAGGAGATGGGTTTCAACAGAAATTAAATCTAGAGCCATACAGTTCTAGTCAGAGGAACAAATCTTTTCAAATGACAAAAAAGTGAAAAAAAAATTCATCATTTTTTTTTAAAAAAAATTCACCGCTAGGAAAAAGACAAAATAATGGGAGCTCATTAATTACCATTTTCCTGTAAACTCGGAGGTCGACTAACAGGAATATGCATATTATACCTGTAGACCCTCCAGAGAAGATAGCCAAGAGAGGATTTTCTTCTAGGGTGGGGAGGGGGGGGAAAGCATATTAAAAATGTTGTTTGGGGAATGTTTGGCTCTTGTGTACTTTGGGCAGATCGCCAAAGTCAAGGTCATTGAGGAATCAGCCAAAGGAAAGAAGATTTCTACGTTATGCAGATGTATGTGCATGAATCATGTCCCTAATGTACTCCCTGTACCAAGCTTATTCGTTCCTCTGCCAATACAACGACATGATTATGCCAGTCTGTTTCCTGAAGGCTTTCAAAATGAGATTTGCTTGCCAGTTATCGCCTCCTGCATACAATTTTATTTTTTTATTTTTTAAAGAAGAGTTACTAAGCACTGCAGACACCATTCTTTAAATTGCACTCGGGGCTTCATAGCCTGCTTCACTCCGAGAAAGATACAAAATATGATTAGATGCAAAAGGATGAGGAGCAAAGAAAGTACAAGGAAAAAAAATACATATCTTCAAAGATGAAATGGAGGTGGTAGAAGGGGAAGGAATTGAAATCTCCATGTTTGGATTAACCATTGTTTCATCTCCTTCGTTTCTCTGGTTTGATATAAAACCTATTGAAGTTAATGAAAATTCCCATTCATTTCAGCAGACTGTTAAATCGTTCTTTTAATGTTCACACAAGCCCGAGTTTCGATAGCAATAGCATTTAGACTTATACACCACTTTACAGTGCTTTACAGCCCTCTCTAAGCGGTTTACAGAATCAACCTATTGCTCCCAACAATCTGGATCCTTGTTTTAACACCTCGGAAAGATGGAAGGCTGAGTCAACCTTGAGCTGGTCAGATCAAAATCCTGGCAGTGGGCAGAGTTAGCAATAGCAGTTTGACTTATATACCACTTCACATGGCTTTACAGCCCTCTCTAAGCGGTTTACAGTATCAGCATATTGCCCCCCAACAATTTGGGTCCTCCTTTTACCCACCTCGGAAAGATGGAAGGCTGAATCAACCTTGAGCCTGATGAGATTTGAACTGCCAAATTGCAGGCAGCCGGCAGGCAGCAGAAGTAACCTACAATACTTTACTCTAGCCACTGCACCACCATGGCTAACACAACAAAGATGCATTTTAAAAAAAAAATCATTCTTTACTAAGATTTCATCTTTAGTATTTTTATTTATTTATATGCCATCTTTATTAATTTTATAAATAACTGAAGGTGGTGAACACAGCAGACTTCAATTTACAATAGTTCATTTAGTGACCATTCCAAATTACAACAGCACTTTAAAAAGTGACTTATGACCATTGCAGCATCCCTATGGCCACATGCTCAAAATTGAGATGCTTGGCAATTGGTTCATATTTATCAATGATTGCAGTGTCCCAGGGTACTGTCATCAGATTTTTGTCACCTTCTGAAAACTAAAGGCAATGAAGAAACCATGTGAGTAACAACGTTACTAACTTCACTTCACAACGTAATTTTGGGGCCCAATTGTAAATTGAGGACTGCTTGTATACCTAATACTCCTTCCTCCTGCTAGATTCCCCATAACAACAACAACAACAACAACAACAACAACCATGTGTACATTGAGCTAAGAGTGACTGACTACCCCAAATTGACCTAACTGGTTTTCATATCTAAGGCAGGATTATAAGTCTGAGTCTCCTGGTTTTTAGCCTGTTGCCTTAACCACTAAACCCCTAAATCAACCTGATTCTCTACTGTGAGCATCTTGTTTTATTCATCTACTCTGATTGTCAAGACCAAGGCAGTATAGTATCCTATTTTTTAACACCTGGCCATCCTGAGCCCAGCGTAGATACTAATGTCTTGGTTTAACAAGGAGAAAAACATTCTCTCAGTTTTTATAAAGTTTTAGTTCCAGATCATTGGAAAGATGGAGGGAGGGAGGGAGGGAGGGAGGAAAGGAAGGGAGGAAGGAAGGAAGGAAGGAAGGAAGGAAGGAAGGAAGGATCCCAAGCATTTGCATTATCACGCCACATTCCACAGCTTTAAGCATATTTGAGAGGTCCTAATTCCAAAATCTTATGCCTTCTCAATGTAACATACTGTATGTAAATAATTAGGAGACTTGTGTGAGTCTAACAAATTATTTTCTGTCCTATAGCTACTATATATGCTTGATCATTTCTGACCTGCATCTTCTGAGCGGTCACATTAGGACTGTTGGGATTTCTGTCAACTGAGCATTCCAGGACATAAAATCCCCTTCCAATTTCTTATATTTTGTGTTGATTCAGCTCTCTGTTGATTAGATCCAGTTTCAAATCCAGGCAACTGGAATTCTCGGCACCTGAGAAGCATGTCTTTGCGGAAAATCGTCATTTGAATTGGGAGCGGATGGGATTGTAACTCATAAATTAGGCCAGTACTGTCCTTCTTTTCTTTACTTTGTGTCCATTTCATGATTAATTTAGTTCCAGTGAATTATTTGTATTCGCTATAGAGCAGAAAACGCATTTCCTAGCCTATTAATCTCCACTCTAGACCCATTTAGAGAAGTAAATGAGGGATAAGTCATTTGAACACTTTGTTCTAAAAACAAGATACTACTTCTGGAATTCTAAAGCCCCTGAAAGGGACAATAAAAATAATCAAAATAAGGAGCAAGGAATCTGCTGATGCGGTTAATTCCAAAGGTATGGTTTTTTCCCCCTTGAGCTGCAAAAGCAATGAAATACCGAAAACAATGAGCAAAATTTCTGAAAACCATTTCTTGGAAAACACTTTTGGTGGTAGTGGGGGGGTTGGAAGAGAAAGTACTTTTCATTCTCTCAGCCTTTATAAGCTTAACTATCTTTCAACGCAAATATTTGTGTCAATCTTTGCAAGAGATGAACAGTCTGAGCCTGCGAGTGGGGTCAAACGCATCATCAGTTTGGAGTCTTCTATTCCCCCATAAGAAACCCAAGTCCTGCATTCAATAAAACAGTTCTTGGAGAAAGTTGAAAATCTTGGTGCGCTGAATTAGTTGGGTTCATTAGTTGGAACTTTGATGCGTATCTCCTTGAAGTCTCTTGACTCTTAACTGACAACAATTTGCTGTGACCTTACTGCCCGGACGTGGAGGGGGAACGCAGTAGGGTAGCAAAAATGGAGCTCCACCCCAGAGCACCCAATTTGCACTGAAAGATGTTGGAAGATAAAGGGTGTCCTGCATAAGCCAAGCCCACAGCATGGCATCAAAAATTGTGGTAGCCCTTCACTGGATGAGATCCTTGTGTATTGTTGTTCAATTGCTACATCATGTCTCTTTCTTTGTGACACCAGGTCTCTCTTGGAGTTTGCCCAAATTTGTGTTCAGGAGCTGTGGTGGTGCAGTAGTCAGAATGCAGTATTGTAGGGAAACAATATTGCCCACAATATGGCCCACGGCTAGAGTTTGACCCTGATAACTCAAGATTGACTCAGCCTTCCATCCTTCTGAAGTTGATAAAATGAGGACCCAGAGGCAATATGTTGGCTTTGTAAACTGCTCAGAGAATGCTGCAAAGCACTATGGAATGGTATTTAAATCAAAGAATTATTGCCATTCATTGCGTCAATGACACTATCTAACCGTCTCATCCCCTGCCGTCCCCTACACCTTTTGCCTTCCATCTTTCCCAACATCAGGGAATCCTCTCTTCTCATAAGGTGGCCAAAATATTTCAGTTTCAGCTTTGGTATCTGACCTTCCAGAGAAGAGTCAGGCTTGATTTCCTTTCAGATTGACTGATTTGAACTTCTTGCAGTCCAAGGCAGTGAAGGATTGCCAGCTCCTGCTACTATCAGCGCACATGGTGCGATGCTCTGAATTTCTGGCGGGCATACGTGTGCACCCGAGTGAAATTTTGCTTCTGTGCATGCACAGGGATCAGAATCTCATGAGGGGATGTCTGCACTCGTGAGATTTCAGTGGGTTTTTTGCTTCTGCGCATGTGCAGAAGCAAAAAATTGCCAAAAATTGCTGAAATCTCATGTGCCCGCACATCCTCCTGCAACATTTTGCTTCCTGCGCATGCGCAGAAACAAAATCTCACTTGGGCACATGTGTGTGCCTGCCGGTCACCCAGAGCTGTGCCCACAACTCCATTTTCGCTACCAGAATGCTGTCCCCCACCGTGCAGTTAGGAACCCAACACTGGTCCAAGGGATCTTCTCCAACATCACAATTTAAAAGCATCATTTTTCAGTGTTCAGTCTTCTTTATGTATCAAGAAATAAACTGATGGTACTTTTGAACTGGCTCCTGACTTCTTGCAACCTGACAATCTTGTACTTGCTGCCTTTATTTATTTATTTGCTTTCTAAAAGTTATTTACACATATATACAGTGAAGGGCTACCAAAATCTCTACTACCAAACTGTGGGCGTGGCTTATGCAGGATGCCCTGCGTTTTCTTTCATCTTTCAGTGCAAATTGGATGCTTTGGGGTGGAGCTCCATTTTCGCTACCCCACTGCATTCCTCCTCATCCAGGCAGCAGCCCACCCCTGCATATTATGGCCAGGGGTGGACTTCAAAAAAATTAACAAGGGGTTTTCTGCCCAGTTGCTGGGTGGGTAGGCTTGGCCTAGTCAGCCTCCTGCACCTCAGTGGTGGTGGTTCCCCTCCCTAAGCTCCAGAGGCTTTCCTCGAGCCTCTGGTAGGGCAAAAACAGCCTCTCCAGGTTCCAGAGAACCAAACTTCCTGTAGGCCTGTTTTTCACTCATCCCGAGCCTCCGTGTGTGCCCTGCACTTACCTGCATCCAAAGTGGGCTACTTGGGGACTCCTGGGAGGAGTGGTAAGGGGTGGGCGGAGTCAGCCAGGAGTGGGATTTTTGGGGTTCTCTGAACTGCACAAAATCTCCCAAACCCCTGCGAACCCCCAGCAGCCCACCCCGTCTTAATTATATGCCGTGCTTTTTCAATTGTTTTTAAGGATTTATTGATTGATTGATTAGATTTAAGTGCCCTCCCCCCACATTTAGAGGTGAATAATCCACTCTATATTCTTCCTTTTCGCTAAGTTTACACTTTTACTTCATTATCAATAGTTTGTAAGGGAAGAGCTGGGGAGAAGAAACACTTTACCAAGCCTGTGTAAACATGTTTCTTTGGAAAGCTCCAATTATTATGTTAATAAAATACAGGGCATTTATAGTTGGAAAGGAAAATGAACCGGCATGTAAGTCTCCACCTAACATGTAATAATCATCTGGTAATCCTTTGCTATTTCATAACCCAGAGGAGGTGGGAAAAGTCAATCAGCTATCACAATCCGCTAAGAGTTGCAAAGCTCGTCATTTGCAGTCGGTGTATAATTTGAGTAACCTTGCAGTCCGCATTTAACAAGCAACACAATGGTAGGGGATACCCATTGCCAGCTTTGATGTCTTCCATTTCAGTTTCCAAATTGACCCCCTACTCGCCTGCCCTGTCCTCAGATGCATTCCGTGTTATTTGATAAATTAATTACCATTGGGACATAGCCAGGAGAGAACTTAGTCTGCTGGATAACCAACTCAGGAGGCCACCTATATTTCCCGAATCAAAAAAAAAAAAAGTTAGTCTGGTAGTAAGAGAGAGGAGCAAAGAGTGGAAAGTGCAGACAGCTCAGGAAAACAAATGAAAAGGAGGCAAATTAGAAGGGCCACTTATTAGGTCCAATGTGGCATCCATTTGAATAATGGGCAAATTCATTAGCGCCAGAGTGGCTGTGAAGAATGTATTGAATGGAGCTGGTAGATTGAGGCTGAGTGTTTGCCAAGAGATGGAGGGAAAGAAGAAGCAAGGGGGAGGGGAGGCAAATTCACCTTTGAAAAATTCTCTTTTGAATGGTGCCAGCAGCACAGGGCATCTTGTCATCTAGGGCCACAAATTAAGCACAAGAGGAGATTCGAGGAAAGATTAGATTATACTCTTGCAAACAGAGCCCGCGATAGAGACGTAAGGATCACGCCTCATTCTGTCTAAGTCAGCAGTCTATGCATACAGTCATTAATTCATTCCAAAAAGCCAACCTCGGTCTGTTAAAGCCTCCACACCCAGATGGAAATAATCATTTAACTTATGCGCAATTCTCTGCAATGAGTGCATTTTGTAAGAACGCTCACCCCCTACTTCCTCACATGGTCTTTTGTTTTCGATGCAACCTTTTGCACACATCTGCACTTTGGTATACAGATTTTCCCCACCTGCAATGTTTTTGCTGAGAAATGTTCTAAGACAAATGCTAGAAGACTCCAAATTAGATGGCTTGTTCATATCTCCCCAAATGCAGTTTGGGTAGATCACACCATTCCACCTAGAAAGAAATATATAGTCAATTTCTCTGAAAGTCCATCTTAGTTTTCATACAACCACTGCAGCATCCCCATGGTCACGTGATAAATTTCAGAATAGAGTGCATTTATAATGGTTGCAATGACTTAAGGTCACACGGTCATCTTTTGCTAGTTAATGGGAAAAGTCAGATTCACTCGACATGGATGAAAGGGGTGGGTTCCATTTTTTTAATTCCGCTCTGAGGGTGTGGCTTATTTTGTGGGTGTGGCTTCATGGTCATGTGATTGGGTGGGAGTGCTTTGGCAGTCATGTGACTTGTTGGGAGTGGCTTTGTAGTCATGTGACTGGGTGATCATGTGACTGAGTGGGCATAGCCAACTTGACGTCACTCATGTCAAGGGTTAAGGTTAGACCAATCCAGTTGGGTGATGTTATCATGACATCACCAACGGGTCGCTACCGGTTTGGGCGAACCAGTTTGAACTGGGAGGAACACACTTCTGACCCACTCCTGACCCATGTCATTAACTGCAGTGATTCCCTCAACAATCATGGTAAGAAAGGTTATAAAATGGAGCAAAATCCATTTAAGAGTTGTCTTACTTGGCAACAAAAAAATTGGGCTCAACTGTGACCATAGGTTGAGGGCTATTAGAAAGTAATAAGGATAAACCACAAGCCTTGGGCCAAAGCCAAGTTTCCAAAGCTTTCAGAACACCAGAGGATGGGGCAGTATCTTCATCTCTCAAAGGATGCTTTTTCAGAGGGTGGGGGATGGAACTGAGAAGAAGTATTTTCTTGGTCGCACAAGTTGGCAAATTTAAAAGGAGAGGACCTGGAATATCCCCACAATGCTGGAACATATTTGCTTGGCAGAAATAATTTGAGATAACTGGTGTATCAAAATCCAGACTGAATGCCATACATTTATATTTTATACTTTATATACTTGGTTTTTCTGTGCTGGCTAATTGATTAAAATAAATAAGCCAAATCAATTAACTGTTTGAAACCCCTGAACCCTCGAATCAAGTGATTTTCTGTCACTCGTTTTTGATAGATGAAGAAAAGTGAAAAGGGAAGGAAGGCAGGAGAGGGGAGAATAGGGAAAGATCAAAAGCAGGAAAGAACAAATGGGAAGAGGGTTGAATATACCATGGCTCAAAGATAGACATCAATAGAATGGAACAAAGCCCAGCAAAGGAATTCTACTTCTAAATCCATGTGTTTGAATTGTGGTATTGTTGTGGCTCTTTATATGTTGCTGAAGTATGCTATCCCTAATTAATGCCTGTGAAAGAAAGAGATGCAATGATTCAGTGGTTTAAAGGTGCCAGAGAAGGACAGTGGTCTAGCAGTTCGAGTCCTAGCCCTTTAAGATGGAGTGAAGCTCCCATCACTTGTCTCAGTTTCTGCCCATCTTGCAGTTTGAAAGTATGCAAATGCAAGTAGAGAAATAGGTAGCACTTTGGTGGGAACAAAACAAGGCTTCAAGCAGCAGTACGAATTCAATCAGTGCCGGACCTGCCTGAAAGCGATGGTTGCATGTAAGGTGATGTTGATGGTGGGAAAAGCTCCAAATGGCACTGCAGAATGCCATTACGCTTCTTCGCCCCCTGTGGTGCCCTCTGGATAGTGCATGGGCATGCACAGAACAGACCAGCAATCATCAGCAACCAAACAACTCCTAAATATTAACACTGTAGTCTCCTGGTTCATGCATCACCACTATACGCTAAACAATAAACAATAACCCACGGAAGAAACAATGAGGACTGTGTGGAGGATGCTAAATTGTAGATGAAACACACCTAAGCCTCCAAGACTGTCTTTGTTTTAGAATAGAATAGAATTCTTTATTGGTCAAGTGTGATTGGACACACAAGGAATTTGTCTTTGGTGCAGAAGCTCTCAGTGTACATAAAAGAAAATATACATTTGTCAAGAATAGAAACAATATAGTACAGAACAGTATAGAACAGAACAGAATGTATTATAGAATAGAATAGAGAATAGAATAGAATAGAATTCTTTATGCCAAATGTGATTGGACACTTAATGAATTTGTCTTTGGTGCAGATGCTCTCAGCGTACATAAAAAGACAAGATACATTTGTCAAGAATCTTGAGGTACAACACTTACTGGTTGTCATAGGGTACAAATAAGAATTTTTTCTACAGGTTCAGCCATTGCTAGCCTATAAGGGGGAAAAAGGAGTGGACACTAAGTTAATAAGAAGGGCTTTTTGTTTTGGGGGGGGGGGGTGTCTCCACTTAGAATAATTTATTCTCTCCAGTGCCACTAATCCACCTTAAAATCCATTTGAGCCAACTTGAGCCCAATACATAAGCATCATCCTGGAAACAAATACCATATTATTCCCTGCAGTGCATAAAAAAGATTTTTAAGTCCATGTTCACTGAAGAAACAACAGGGGAGCAAAAAAAAAAGTGGGGGGTTATGTTATACAGTCAAGCTGAGAAAGTGGGGAGGCAGCAGAGAAGTAGAGAGGCATACTTAAAAAGAGGTTTTGTTTCACTCTGGATTCTGCTGAAAAGGGGAAACAGTCCCAATTACCATCTCCTTGCTGGTGGTGATAACAAATGCAAAAGAATGCAGAGAGCTTCGAGGAGGATCTAATAGTTTTTCTGGCAAATGAGGCATGAAAGTTGTTGTAAAAAAAAAAATCAGATGTCCAATGTGGTTGCTGGCACTTCATCTTCCCAGGTGAGACAACTCTTAGAGGTTTAAGGGGACTGGGGAGAGTTCATGACGGCAACATCAGATGATCTGATAAGCCTCAGGAGAAAAGGTAATGGTCCAAGCAAAATATTATTTATTTTGTCAAGTACGTATTTGTAATATACATAGATATAACACTGTTTATATACATGAGATGGGTACCAATAAGAGGGAACATTGGGACAGAGACAGTAGGCACACTAGTGCACTTATGCATGCCCCTTACTGACCTCCTAGGAATCAGGTGAGGTCAGGTAAAGTGGATGGTCTAAAGTTTTGGGGGTTTGGTGATGAAACCACAGAGTCAGGTAGTGAGTTCCAGGCATTAACCACTCTGTTGCTAAAGTTGTATTTTCTACAGTCAAGTTTGGGTCGGTTCACGTTAGCAGCAAGGTTAATTTGTTTGCATGTGTGATGTCATAGTCTGGGGCTCTGTAACATAGGAGGAAGTGAAGTGTGATATTTAAGGACAGAACACAGGCGATGGTTTTAGGAAGGGTGAGATAATGTGTAACTTGGATATTTTTTAGGTTTAGTATCTTTTTGTAGACTATAGCTACTCTGCCTCCTCCGCGGGTTTCATGGTTGGACCGGAAGACAAGGTAGCTTCTAGCTGTGGTGATGGAGTCAGGGAGGGATACGTTTAGCATTAGACACTTTCTGAGTGCCGGAGCTGCCAAAATAGTACAGGTATGATTCTGGACATCAATGAGAACATCCCTCTGACACCTTTGCCTGTCAATAAGATTGCAAACCTTGCATTAAGAGATGCTTCAGCAATGGCCCAGAGCAACTATTGATGGATCAACAATAATTTCATAGATTCATGGGACTGGAAGGGACCTTGGAGGTCTTCTAGTGCAGCCACCTGCTCAAGGCAGGAGACCTCATACCACTGTGGAGAAATGAATGTCCAATCTTTATTTGAAAACCTCCATCAATTAGATTAAATCAGATCACTAGAGTTGGAAGGAACCTTGTAGGCCATCTAGTCCAACCCCCAGCTCAAGCTGGAGTCCCTACCCCATTTCAGACAAATGGACATCCAATCTCTTCTTGAAAGTCTCAAGTGTTGGAGCTTTCAACAACCTCCACAGGTAAGATGTTCCACTGGTTGATCGCTCTCACTATCAATGGAGCACCCACAACTCTAGGAGGTGGACTCTAAGAGGGTGAACTTTGGCAGGATGCTCTTCTTTAAGGTTGGGGTATCATATATCTTGAAAGGCTTGTCTCGGGAAAGTGATCCTTGCTTGTGTCACTATATCAATGTCACTAAAACATGCGACAGAATCTTTGAGAGTTGCAAAGGAAAAGGATTTGTGGCTGCTTCAGTCCTAAGATATGGGGTCAGAAATAACAGCTGCAGATGACTTCGGTGAAACACAGTCAGAAGGCATTCAAAACAGACCTGGAAAAAGATTATTCCGATCATGGGGAAGCACATTAATCTGCTCATACTTCAGATGAATCCTCAGAATTGAACATTTTGGCAAGCCACATGGAAAATACTTGAATTTGGGGTGTGTTTTTGAATGGTCACATCAGTAACATATTCATTCCAGGAGATTCAATGCTAAAATGAGCTGATTTGGTTAGTAAGAAATGAAATTAAAACATTTCATCTCATTGATATTAGGTAGGGGAAATCAAGAGAACACGAGGCTTACAAAGAG
Source organism: Erythrolamprus reginae (assembly GCF_031021105.1). Lineage (NCBI taxonomy): Eukaryota > Metazoa > Chordata > Lepidosauria > Squamata > Dipsadidae > Erythrolamprus > Erythrolamprus reginae. The sequence continues at coordinate 21,383,152 of NC_091959.1, read as the reverse complement.
TATCAATAGCTAATTATATGGAAGAAATATTTGGACAAGGTCCATCCCAAGATGACTGTACAGAGATCTGCCCTATCTCTGAATTAAGAGATGCCACTGTAAATTAGCTACATTTATCAGGCTATCGGTGGGAATATTTCCATCTTGCAGATGTGGCTATTTTGTACCATGGTGGAACATCTGTACTTGTTAGTGCAAATTTTTGAAGTGTTAGATGACAGAAAGCACTGTTCAGAATGTGTGCAATACACATAGAGAGGAGGTTTTTTAAAAAGAGGCACTGCTGCTATTAGTAAGAAGATGGAAGACACTAATTTAAATAATCCCAATCCTGTTGGTTAGAATATTATCTTGCAGACTATAAAAAGAATCCAACATTAATCATACTGAGAAATGACAGATTTGGCCCACAGACTGCCAGCTGCCAACTTTTTAAAAGACATTTTGCAAAATCTTAATAATAAAAAGAAAAGCATTATGAGAAATTAGCATACTGACTCAGTTCTGAAAGATACTTTCTCCAGTCGATCTGTCCATTAATATGGAAGGATGCAGGAGTTGCCAGAATTTCAAAGAATTTTTAACTAAGGAGTATGACATAAGCACAGTGCAATTCTTTTCCAAGTACAGACAGACTTAATTCTGAATCTTTTCAGAAAACTTGGGTTCTGAAACTTTGACCTCCTTCAGTCAATCTGATGCATGTTATCATTTGTTGGCTTCCCAAATGTCTGAATTTTGCCTTCCTTGCTCGAAGTTATTTTGCTCAAAGCCTTTAACAGCTCTAAATTCTAAAGCTGGAATCCTGATTTATGCCTGATATGCACCCATCTATTCAGATCCTAATGATTCCCTTTAATGACACCAATTACTTGTCAGGCTAGCTTTGGATTTGAAACTCACATAAATGCATCATTTCTACATTCATCTGTAGTAGTCAGCATAAGTAAGCTAAAGAAATTTCTCTATTTTCTTTCCTTCCTTCCTTCCTTCCTTCCTTCCTTCCTTCCTTCCTTCCTTCCTTCCTTCCTTCCACCTGCTAGAAATATTAAGCACAATACCAAGACAGTAAATATGGTCTCCAGCATCAAGAACAGGTGTTGCTAATGACTGCTAAAGCATCCCTGAAGAGCAAGACTAAGAGCCCAACATAAATTAAGGAACAGTTTTGATATGAAGAAGGAAGAGCCAATGCAGTCTTGTGCTGGATGAAAAACATGGTAGAAGAATTGTTTCAACAACAGCACCAAAAAAAAAAAAATCACTGGAATGCCTTGCAAATTGATAGCAATATCACTTAGTATATACCATTCCACAAGCCCTCTCTAAGTGATTTACAAAGGCAGCACATTTCTGCCCAAATTCTGGGTCCTCATTTTACCAACCTCAGAAGGATAGAGAAGGCTGAATCAACCTTGAGCTGGTCAGGATTGAACTGCTGGCAGTGGGCAGAGTTAGCCTATAATACCACATTCTAATGACTGTGCCACCATGGTTCTTGATGCTCTATCTTTCTCCATTTTTTGTAGAGGAGTTAAGATAACTGCTTATTTGTTAGCCACCATACTCCTGTTTGGACTTATCTCATGGGACTTTCATCTGTCCCTACTGGTCTATTGCAAACTACTAACCTGGAGATTTTAAATCTGGTAAAGACCAACCACATGTGAACTGATGGGCAAAGGAGATAGCAAGGAAGAGTTCACATAAGGCACATCTTTGTGATAAGATTGCAGTAATTGGGAATTACAATAAGAACAATCATGCCCAGCACGAAAACTGTCTCTACCAACAAGTCATAGCTGATTTGGCAATGCAATTCAGTTCCTACAAGAACCTCCAACTTAAGGTTGATTCCTGCTCCAATCAGTTTGAATGACTGGTTCTGTTAAATACAGATGGTCCTTCTCTTCTCTCAAGTAAAACAATTTGAGTCTACTGGGAACAATGAACTGAGGTTTGCATACATTTTGGTCAGTGTCAACAAACGGGGATGGGATCAACAACCTTGCTTATTAGATTTTGGCAAACCTGATTAGGGGAAAAATGGGGGGTTGGGTTTATCCTTAAGGATGATGAACCTGCACATCATGAGATTTTAGAAGAAATCTGATGTCTGTTTTTTGTTATCATTTTGAAATTGCTAATCATGTTCTCTTATATAATATACAGTACAGTATAATATAGTATAGTATAATTATATTATATACATAAAATATAAATATAAAATATAATTCCTTTTTCCTATGTATTTCCCATTCATCGTTAGATAAACATGTTTGTTATTATATTAAATGGTTATTTTTTGTTGATTTTTTTTTTGTTTAAATGTATTTTTGCTGTTGCTTGTTCTGGTGTTTATAGTTGTTGTTTTTCTGATATGCCACTCTGAGCTGGTTTGGAATGTAACAGCAAAGCAATTTTCATAATCAGATACAAACCTCCAATAACTTGCACAGCTGGATGGAAAATAGCTCAACAAAGCAGCCGAAAATGATATGACTAATGATTGTGGATGCTCATCTCAGGCTAAATACCAGCATACCCACCATAGATAAACCACAACTTCCATAACACAGAGTAATGCAGACAACCATCATCAAAACTACATTTCTACACCAAGTTAAAAAAAGGGGGGGGGGGAACTCCAAATCAAGCTACTCAAGCTAAACTCCAGAAGAAAATAAGTTCCTGAACTCAAATGGGTGGCCAGCAGGTCCAGCTGTCCACTCTCCATGGTTGGAACACAGTATGCTCCAGAAAGAGCTCAACTCTTAACACAGATGATACTAGTCAGTTATGGGTTTTTTTGCAGCAGTAGAAACAGAATTTAAAACCATAGGATTTGCCAGAGAGATTTGTGGAATCATCAGACAGACAATCCAGATGATCAGAAGAATATCAAATAAGAAGCAATTCAAAGAGGAACATCACCCAAAATTCAAATCAGATCATCTGCTAAATACTCAAGGAAGACGAAACCCTCACTATCCTCCCTGTAGGCAAAGGATGAGCCATAGCTATCCTGGGCAGAGCCCAAAACATACAAAAAGCCAAGTAACTATTGTAGGGCATAGAAATCTACATCCTAGTAACATCAAACATCAAAGCAATACAGAAACGAAACAACATGATTCAGAGAATCCTTCACAACCCAATCAAGAATGTCAAATCACAAAAGGAGGACGATGATAGATACAAAGCCGTGGACCTATCCTCTCATGCTTCTATGGCTGGCCGAAAATACAAAAGTTGTCATACATCTGCATTCAATTGTATTATTACCAGGAACCTGAAAATAGAATAAAGAACATCTCAAAGCAACTTTTGCATTTTCATCCTTATCTTTCTGTTTGCATTAGATATCTCCTAGTAATGTAAACCTACTCAGTGTCTTACAGTCTATGGAACTAGAAAGCGCCTTTTAGCTGCTTTAATTTGTATGTCAGATTACAAAAGGCCAAGAAAACATCAACACATACACACTTACACACACACAGACAGCATGCAAGAATAGTACATAAAGGTCCCATTTTCTGCTACCTCGAAAGCCAACAACTAGTTTGGTTTCAGATAAATTGTTACTGGCCTGACCTTTGTGACTGGAGATCAGCAATTTCCTCTTCCATGTCCAATAGAGTCTCTGCCTGGGTCATCACCTTCTTGCTGCATGGCAGGGATTTAAGCTGAAGGACCAGAAGTCCAAGGCAGAATTTGGCACCCATCTCCTCCAGTTCCGCAGTTCCCATCTGAAGACCCTAGAAGCAAAAAATATAAAAGATAAAAACAAAAACATAGACTCAGGGAGAGAAAATTAACGTTAGAACCTAGAGGGAAATTCCATCATCAACAGTAGCTTAGTTCATTTGTTTTACCTGCACTGCTCCCAAGAAAGGAAAAAAGGCAAACGATTGTTCACAAAATTTTCCAAATGGATGTAGAAGTGGATGAAAACAAAGAGCCTTTGGCAGGCTGTGGGCAGGAAAACACGCAGGCAGTGATTTTTGGATACAAAGAGAGATGTCTTACAACCTGCAAGTTAGTGATCCTTCAGATTCCCAAACCTCAGCTACCTTAGTAGACCCCTTTCTTTACTTTCTTGCTGCAGTGAACTAAGAGAAATGTTGCCCCAGGCAGACTTGAAGGAACATTGAAATGAATTCCCTCAATCGTGATTTCTTCTCTCCAAACACCGAAGACACTTAATGATCACTAAATGCTTGTCTTTCGCTTGTGTACGTAGATCTATGTCGGCTCCCTCAGCTGAGTCCTCCTCTCAACCCAGGCTGTCCCTGAAAATGTTGGCACAACGCCCGGCTTTTCAACTGTTATTAAAATTATTCAGAAATAAACTAAACTTTAGGTGCGCTTCAATGCAAGAAGGCTTCAATTCAAAGCGCCTCTTTGAAGGAAATCGCCTCGTCAAAGCAGCGCTCTTCTGAAGTGACTGATGAGAAGAACCAACTACCCTGCTTTCATCCAGACACTAAAAGGGGCTTCTGCATATACGTTCTGCCAGAATGGAAATAGCCATTCATGTTGAGTTATCCCACTGTGAATCAAAGGGTAGAAATAGACGTTTGGGGGAGTTTTTGAGCAAAAGGGTTGGTAATGATTCTGATTCGGTCAATGCCACAGAGTAGAGCAGAGTTGCTTGACACAGGTTTACTAAATGGGACACTTCTTGTTAATTTTATTTATTTGTTTGTATTCCTCCCTTTTTTCATTTTTTTCATTTTTTTTACAAATAACTCAAGGTAGTGAACATATCCGACACACCTTCCTCTTCCTATTTTCCCCACAAAGACAACAACAGTCATAACAAGAGCCAGGGTGGCACAACAGGTAGAGTGCTGTACTGCAGGCCACTAAAGCTGACTGTAGATCTGTAGGTCAGCGGTTCAAACCTCATCACCAGCTCAAGGTTGACTCAGCCTTCCGTCCTTCCGAGGTGGGTAAAATGAGGACCTGGATTGTGGGGGCAATAAGCTGGCTCTGTTTAAACAGTGCCATTGCTGACATGCTGTAAGTCACCCTGAGTCTAAGGAGAAGGGCGGCATAAAAATCAAATAAATAAAAAAATAAACAAACTGTGAGACGGGTTGGGCTAAGAGAGAGTGACTGGTCTGAAGTCTCTCAGCTGTATTTCATAGCTAAGTTGGGATGATGAACTCATGAGCCCATATGTTCTACTCTAGTCCCTTAACCACTAGACCTAGGGCTTTTTTAACAGCGACACTAAAATGATGTGCAATTGCCTTTTTCCAGTCTACGTTACAAACCGGAGCCTCATTCCACATTCAAGGACTAAACAAACCCACCTTAGTTTAGCTTCCAAATCCAGGCAACCCTGTTGCTAGCTGTTGCTTAAAGATTTCCATATTTCCTCCACCCCTCCTAAATGTGGATAGTGTGTTTTCCTGAGTATGCACTTGCTAAAAAGGCATAAACATAGGAGGAGGAGAGTTTAAAAGCAACACAGATTTATAAATCAAAACCTGAGCCAGCTTCTGGGCTTGCTCTTTGCACTGTTCACAATAGCTCCAATTAATATGCTGTCCAACAGCTTGCTGCCTAAATTAGTAGGGAAAGGAGACCGTCAATTTATTTATACCCAGCCGCAGGGCATTGCCACTGTGTGTTTGTAAAGCTATTATGATGCAGAGAGCATTCTGTGAGCATACATGTGCAGACGAACTGGTAACAAGGTAGATAATGCCAACTATTATCCTCAGAGAGAGCACCTGGAATATTCTATTGCTCAGTGGACTTAATTTTCTTTCCCTCATTTTGTCCACAAAAAAGCTGGTGCTTCTTATTATTTGTGTGGGGCTAATGCACCAGCTCCCATCTGTGTAGCCTCTCCATTTACAAACAAACCTTCATTGGCCAAAGATTGGCTTGCCAGGTTGATAACCAAAGGCCTATTCATGTCTTTCTCTGTACATGCATCCTCTGGAGGAAAGCTCATCTAATAATGGGAAGAATTAGCTTCTGAAGACAATGAAACCAGACCTCCCCAGTTCATAATTTGTGCAACTCTGCTTTCCTGACTCTTGACGGCTTCTCTTTGCCCCGAGTCTTTCTCCCAAATAGCTTCCAAGATATTCTCTACGTTCCTCCATCCTCTTTCCTTCATCCATCACCATCTTTTTTCTAAGGAATGCATTTACGCTACAAAATACATGTCTATGGAGATTCTCAGTCATCCAGGTCATGGGTCTTTTATCAAGAGGCAACTGAACCTCCTGGTTTTTCTTTGAAGATGTTTCACTTCTCATCTAAGAAGCTTTTTGGATGGGAAGTGAAATGCCTTCAAAGTGAAACCAGAAAGTCCAGTTGCCTCTTGAAAAAAAAGCACCTTTGGATCTACAAAACACAGCTCTCAAATGTTTTATTGGCTTTTGGTTCAAGCTATTTAGGAGATTGCTTTGTATCCACTGCTACTCTTTTGTCTCTCTGTTCAAAATTTATCCTGGATGTTCCTTGGGGCAAGGAGACTGCATGATGACATGCTGTTTGTACACTGGTGTTGCTAAATTCATAAAAATAATATTCTCCTCCTTTTAACTTCACTCTACTCCAGCAAAGGAAAGAAATCCAAAAGAACAGTCTGGTGATTTTTGTTGAGTTAAAAAACTAAAGTCCTGATTTGATTTGAAGTGAATTCAAGTGTGCTAAAAGTAATCCTCCAGCTATGTCTCCCCCCCCCCCCCAGCTCCTATACCTGAGCTGTCAGGTTTACTAAAAGCAACAGATGGGACTTTGAGCAGGTTAAACAAAGTGGAAGCAATTACAATGGGGTGTTTCCCAAGGCTGTTACTTTGATTTTTATTCTTCATTATGATGTTCCTGCCCATAAAGTTGGCGTCCTTTAAAAAAGAAACAAAAACTCTTCACACATTCATAAAATGCTCAAAGGAATCATGAAGCCACAGAAAAGTTTTTGTATGGTTGTTTCCTTATGCCTTGGAGATCAATTGTACTTTTTTTCTGATTGAGAAGTTGCTGTGGCGAAGAAAATCAAATTCTGGGATGGCTCTTGGTGCTAACTTCTAGGAACTTCTATAGAACCATCTAGCCATTGGTGAGGTAATATAAGCCTCTCATCACTACTGTTCTACTACCATAGCACAACAATAGTTGGATGTCTAAAGAAAACAGAAGTTATTTACATGTAATGGCCAGAATAGAACTTCATCTAATGTTTGAGTTTGGCAATAAAGATTAAAATACAAATTGGGTTAAAATAGAGCTACATCTGGAGATTGAATTTCTACAGGAAGTGTGAAACTGTTCTCCACAGAACTATCTTCTGGGCTAAATATCTATGGAGGTTCTCAATTATCCAGGTCATGGATGTCCCCAAAGGTTGTTTCTAAAAGGAAACCTGGACTTTCTTGGCTTTTCTTTTCCTTGAAAATATTCAATTCAGAACTGAAGAAGCTTCTTGGATGAGAAGCAAATTGTTTTCAAGGGAAAAAAAACTAACAAAGTTCAGTTCCCTTTTGGAAAGGCACTTTTGGGATATCTCCATGAAAGCTCCTTTAAGAAATAAAACAATATTTAAATAAGAATAGTGAAGTGATTGAAATGAGTATGGAAAATCCCAAGTGCATGTCTATCCTTGGCCACAGAACCATTGATGACTTGTGATCGTCATGCTTTAGATCAGTGATGGTTAACCTTTTTTTTTGGCTCAGGTGTCAAAAGAGTGATCATGTGCAGGCCCACACCCATAATGCAATGTTCTCCTCTCCATATGTGCACACAACCCTCTCGTTTCTCCCTTTGTGTGCACACAATACCCCTCCACTGCCCTCCTCCTGCACATGTGCACAGGCCTCACTGAAGCCACCAGACTCCTGGAGCCTGGGGATGGCAAAAAATGGCCAAATGAGCCAACTAGAAGTTCAGAACTATGCTTCCAGTTGGCCCATTGGCCCGTTTTTTGTCGGCCCTAAGGTTCAGGAGGCTTTCCTGAAGCCCGGAGAGAGCAAAAACAGCCAAAAGGGCCAAAAGTCAGCTGGCCAGGGCACACATGCATGCTAGAGCTGACATAGGACAATGCCTCATGTGCCCTTCGCATGCCACAGGCTCACCTTTAAGAGAAAATTCCCCTATGACAGTTATTTGACTTCCCACAGAAAGTATAGACCATCAATATGAATATGTTGGCACTGATTATTCAGCACTTCATGAGCAATTGATCACAAAGGAGCAGTAAATAAAGAGTTAACTAATTTTGTTTCTACTCATTGGCTAAGTAATTGCTAATCTGGGAGTCACTTTTTTCTGCCGATATTTCTAGGCACAATTTTTGGCTCTCTTTTTGGCAGGATGTATTTAATCACGGGCTAGGTTTTGCCTATTCCTATGCTGTATTTCTTGCAAGTAAATCTTCTTTTTCCATTTGTTGCTATAAAGCCTGCTTCACTAATTCTTAGATTTATGCTCTCCTTCAGACACAAGAATGCCTCCACCTCCATCAAAATCATTACCACCACCACATCACTGCAGCTTCACCAAGCTAAGTGCCTCCAAATGTCTTTGATGCTAAACCCATCAATTCTATCCTGCATATTCCCTGGTTTGAAATGGATCTCAAGTCAAAAAGCATTTAAGAGGATCAAAGTTGACAACAGTCAATATAAACCAATTAGTGTACATGATATAGTCAACCAATCACTTTAAGCTCTGTCATCTAACCATGAATTATGAACACGGCTCAATTTCTTAGGCTCACACTCCACACCCGGCCATAAATTACGATTTATAAATTCAATGTCTGGATTCATATACTATGCTAAGTGATTGGATTAGCGCCCTAGAAACAGAGCCTTTGTACCAGCAAGTGGGATACTCAATACTCAATTCTATTACAAAACTTCCTTTAAAACTCAACAATACATGGCACGCATCTGATGAAGGATGATAACCTATTCTGCACTTCTTTGATCTTGCTAAAAATGTTAGATATAAAGGAAAAACCTCTCATAGTTATTCTGGTGAGAGATGTTACATCCAGCTTACTCCGTGATCCAAAGGCAATCTGAGTGCTTCGGCTGATCTAGTTGGCTAAACAGATATCCCTGACCTCCTTCACTGGTTTATGTGCTTTTCTCCTAAAGCTTGTTTGATAAACTGGGAGTCCAGTCTAGACAAACCATAGCTGGAGATAGTCTTTGGAATTTGAAATGAAGTCATTTCATCCTTTAGTCAGGCTAAGTTGCACTATGTTGCACTTCAAAGGGAAACCATTTCCCATATACTGAAATGCTGCATTAGAACCTCAACCGCATACAACTGAGTCAGACATGAGAGGAAACCAAGGTGCAAAATGACGGGCTTTTAAACATTGGCTGGTCTTACCCTGATTTTGTTCTAGGGGCAATAGCAATAGTACTTAGACTTATCTACCACTTCACAGTGTTTTTACAGCCTTCTCTAAGCAGTACAGAGTCAACTTATTGGCCCCAAACAATCTGGGTTCCCATTTTACCAACCTCAAAGGATGGAAGGTTGAGTCAATCTTGAGAGATCAGGATCAAACTGCTGGTGGTAGGCAGAGTTATACCACTTAGCAATAGCACTTAGCCCTTACCCTTATATACCACTTCATAGTGCTTTAGATGGCAATAGCAATAGCACTTAGACTTATATACTGCTTCATAGAGCTTTATAGCCTTCTCTAAGTGCTTTAGGGAGTCAGTTGTTATGCCAACAATCTGGGTCCCCATTTTATCCACCTCAGAAGGATGGAAAGCTGAATCAGCCTTGAGCCTGGTGAGATTTCATCTGCCAAATTGCAGCCAGCCTGCAGTCAGCAGAAATAGCCTGCAGTACTGCATTTTAACCACTGTGCCACCACAGTGGTTAGAATGCAGATTGTATAAGGCAGACTTATAGTTCTATGTGGTCTTGTGAGCTCATTTGTGCAGATGCTGATCACATGCTATGAGGTTCCCTACACCGATCCAGGCTCTTGAGATGTGTTAAAAGTAATTCATTAGCGAAAGAAGAAATAATGTGTTTTAGAGGGGAAATTTCTTTGAGGCTTTGCCTATTTCTTTGGAATGCGTTTCCCAGGCTTGCTATTCATTCACAGGATTAACACCCCAGACATATTTAGTTATTTTTTTTCTCCCCCTAAAATTTCATTGAACTGGAATAATGTGTTATTGGGTTTTAATGATGGAGTGGGATGGGTCCACCGAGGTCAGAATAAAAGGGTTTGTGGGCTCCAGCTGCTCATCTGTGTGATACATCATGATGCTCTAATGATACTCAAGAGAGCTAATAATTGATTCTAGCCATTAGAGATAGGAGGGAGGGAAGAGCCTGAGGTAGAATCCTTGTTCCTCTGGATGATGAATGGGAACAGAATCACTTTTCTTCTTCTGTAGTCCCAGGGCAGTTGGTAACTAATCCTGGGTTGGTTAAGAAAAGAAAAGTAAATTCCATCTCAGAAAAAGGTTAAAACCTGAATGGACTTCATTTTCGGTGCAAAGAAAGAGACATAATCCTGCCCTCTTTCCTCCTTCGCTCGTCCTCCCAATGGCAGGATATCTTTCCTCATTTTTATTACAATCCCAGGGCAGCTAAGAATCAGCACAGTGATTTGAATAGGAAACGTAAAGGCGCACAAGGAGCTTCTTTGTCAGAACGGACAAATGAAACTAGCGGGCAATATTAAGGACAGGCACTCCGTGACGTGCAATCAGCTCTACCTACTGCTTTCAGAAGCATCAGATGCTCTTTGAGTTGAGCACAAGCCATGTTTCCCACTGAGATTCATACAGAAGTATCTGCGAAATCAAAAGGCAGCACATTTTCTCCCCTGCTGTTTCCACACCACTTATTAAAATAACACTATTTTTAAAGCTGGATATCACACGCATCCAAAATGCCTTTTGCATGTCGCTCCTTCTATTAGAAGAACCAATCCACCAGGGGAAGGAGCCGGAGTCAGAAGTGACGCAGGCTATATTTGAATGTCAAAGTTTTAAGCCATCACCTGTATCCTCTGGGCTGAATCCCACAGAAGAAACGGCTGAAACAAATTCCAGAAAGGTTTTGCTGACCTTTTATTCAATTCATTTGATCACTCATAGTTTCCCTTCTCTTCCTCCCACCCTCCACCCAAATGCATGGGATTATCCAGAAGGCTTTATGTTAGATACATGTTCTTCATGGCATAAATTTGCTCAAAACCTTTAGAGAACGAGAAAGCAATTCTTACATTTAACAAACCTTTAGTGATCTAAATTATATATCGAAATGGGTCCAAGAAAGAAATAGCAAAATTTCAGGAGGAGCCAAAAATCAACAACAACAACCCTCAGAGGTTTATAGAAACTGTAGTTGTGTCTATGCTCTATTAATGCCTGGACAGTATTCGTACCTGGATGACTATCAGTCAGGTAAAGCTTAATTCTAATTAAAATCCAACTGGTGATGATAAGCAGGATGAAGTGTCTGGAAGAACAGAGCCAGATGGTCCCTTTTATCTCATTCTGAAGAATCTGGCCAAAATATGCATGTAAGGCTTAATGTGAAAGTTGGTTTTCATGCAGACCAACCCCCCCCAATTTGTTATTGCATCAGGCTATTACCAAATCATGATTCTTGCCTCAAAAAGAGTTGCTTGTAGCCCTTTACTTAAACTGGTGGGAAAAGAAACTGCCACAAATATTTGAATATGCATCATTATTTGATAATAATAATGCCCCAACTACTGTGTCAGGCTGAAGCCATCATTTGGAGTTAGAGACTTTGGCCTGCCACAGTAGAATGGTATCATTGTTACAGGGATGGGTAGTTGCATGAGTTACAACAAATTCCTTTTTTAGAGTCCAATGTCATCCTTTGTTCTGCACCAGCAGATGGGAGGTTGGTGGAATCCCTGCAACCGGACTGGTCCTCGTGATGAACTTGTGGGTGTAGGGATGAGAGATGATCCTTAACCTGGGTGGGTTGTCCAGAAGAGGTCGTGACAGCTGTCAGCCTGGATAGCTTCAAGGCAGGATTAGACAAGGATGCCAAGTGTATCATTGGTTATTGAAATGGATGTCCAAGTGCCACCTCTATGTTGGTTGAGGCAGGCAGGATTCCCTTGGGTACCATTTGTTGGGGGGTCAAGGGAAAGGGAGGGTTTTGCCTTCTCTTTCTGCTCAAGATCCCCATGGACAATTGGTGGGACAGTGTGTGACACAGAATGCTGGACTCAAAGGGCTTTGGCCCGATCCAACATGGCTCTTCTTATGTTCTTATGTGGGGTACAGGAAGGAAGGAAGTATCGGGATGGCTACAGTGTAACTAGCATGGCTCTGTTAATAAATGGAACCTTGGATGAGAGAAATGGAATGGAACTGATTTATTTCTCAGATGCTATTTGGAGAGCTGACACACCGTCTTTCATTTTTGCCTCCAGACTATAACTCCATTGCTTAGGTAAGCCAAACACCTTGGACATACAGTGGTACCTCGGTACTCGACCACAATTCGTTCCAGAAGTGTGGTCGAGAACCGATTTGGTCGAGTACCGAATTTATTTATCCCATAGGAAATAATGGAAATGGATTTAATTGGTTCCCAGCCCCTGTTAACTCGCTGGGAACCAATTAAATCTATTTTCTTTATTTCCAATGGGATAAATAAATTTGCTACTCCAAGCTGCAGGAAAGGTGGGGGCTGCTGCAATCCCGGCAGCTTTGGGGGGCTCTTTTCCTCATTGCTTCCTTTTATTACCTGTAAGCAGCTTCAAAAACTTTCTCCTCCCCTTTGGCTGCAACAGCGGCGGCTTCCCTACCAGTAGCAAGAGCGCCAGGAAGTCACGTAATGAAGGGAAGCTGCTGGAGCGGCAGCAACTGCTGAGATGGCTCCGGCGGCTTCCCTTCATCACGTGACGTTCCCGGCGCTGTTGCTACTGGAAGGGAAATCGCCGCTGTTGCAGCCACAGGGAAGGAGAAAGTTTTTGAAGCTGCTTACAGGTAATAAGAGGAAGCAATGAGGAAAGGAGCCCCCAGAAGCTGCCAAGATTGCAGCAGCCCCCACCCTTCCTGCAGCTTGGAGCTCTTAGAGAGCTCCTCAGCCCCCTGAAGCTGCCGGGATTACATTTCGGATAATGAGCAAAATTTTCTCTGGCTGTTCGGTATCTGAATTTTTGTTCAGATACCGAAGCAAATTTTTGCCGAAAATTTTGTTCGTTATCCGAAATGTACGAGAAAGGAAGCGTTCGAGTACCGAGGTACCACTGTATTTTCTTTTTTTGGAAACCACCCAACACTCATTACCCAGGATACCTGGGAAAATGGGGGTGGCTCCTTCCATGCATTTAGGAAGAATTTGGAATGGGGTGTGCATCCTTTAAATGTTTTGCTCATGTTTGTTTTACTTGGCGCCAAGCTAAGCACCAAGTCTGACACATTCCTGGGAAGCCTGGAGCCTCCTTCCTGCTGTGACAGATAGTATGAAAACCACTTGAGTTTCACAAAGTCTGATAAGCTGCTGGAGAAACTGTAAGGATGCTTGCACAACATATGGGCAGAAGGGAAAAGAAAGGAAATGGATTTCAATCAATTGTCAGGATTTGTTTTGATACAAGAGCGATGTTGACATATATGCTTGGATAGAACAAGACCAAGTATCGCAGAGTGCTGCATGACAAATTAAGAGCTTACTACAGACACGAAAACAATGAAAACAAGAGAAGAAACAGTGTTTGTATTTCTGCTCATCAGATTTCTGGATTTCACTCCAAATAAAAATGAAAGAGAAAAAAAATATTCTCAGGGAAACATACTTGCTAAAACAGCAAATATGAATGTCTCTGTGAAGGAAATCCTCATAGTGCATGATTAATAGGGCATTGCTTTCCGTTATTCATAGTGATGATTTTCCACATCATTAAAAAAAAATACATAAGCATTGCTTGTTTATCCTTAAAGATTGGAAAAATGTTTTTCCTCCTTGGCCCCTTCCAAACAATGTCAGTCACTATAGATGCTTGATTTGAAGAGGATGCCGTTTGATGCTCGGTCTCAGGCAACAACCCAGCTCTTGGCTCAAACAAGATTTCAAAACTTAAAAAGAAAGGAAGAACTCTAAGCAGATGGTAGCAATAATCAAGGTTCCTGCAGCTGGCAAATCTAACACCAAGGTTCAAGGAGGAAGATGGCTGCCATTATCAGATCCAGGGAACAAGGAATTCACGTAAGTTGGCCCAAGACAAGTAACTTTATGGTGAGACGGTCTGAAGCAGCGGTGGTTTTCTACAGTTTTCACCCAGGGATAGTTAAGTAAAGCAGTCTTTTTTAAAAAAAATGTGTAAAATAGAAATAAAATAAAATAGGAAATTACAGGAACAATAGGGAATGGGAAAAGGGGGTATGAAATACAAGAAGGAAAATAAAAAGAAAGAAAAGGAGGCATTGACTTCCAACTCCTCTTAGCACAATACAAGATAAATATGCTCCAGCCTCAACTTTTTGCTTTTACATATTAATATATCACTAGCCATTTCTATAATACCAAATCTTTCTGATCAACAAAATCAAAATCAAAGTTTCATTTCTTTTTTCATCACAAGCACAAATTCCAGAAATGATCTCCAAATAAGAACATATTTTCCTCTTTAAATAAAGCATTCGATTCAACCATTCCTGCTTCCTCGCTATGGAAATAATCTATATTTCTATTTACAGCTAGTAATTTTTGAAAACAAAGCAGTATTGATTTTGCTATGATCCAGACCAAAGCTTCAGAAATTTTCCTTGAATGGCAGCCACTTTTTAACCTGGCTAATCTCTGGTTATCCTTCTGTTACTATCTAGGTTCTTTTGGGAGGGGAAGGTCTTGCTTCCAGTTTTAGAGCAGAATTCTGTGAATCAGGGCAGGGACCAATACAGTCTGCTTTAAAACTTTCCATGCTGGTATCAGGGCTTGGTTCTTTGACATCTGAAACAATGGTGGGTTATAAATAATTTTGCTACTGGTTCGCATGCGCAGAAGCATACCGGGGGTGGGGGGGGTGGAGCCTCTCACTGCTGGTGCTGCCAGTTCTAAGAAGAGCTCTCTACATGGGGCTACCTTTGAAGAGTGTTTGGAAACTGCAAATTGTGCAGAACGCAGCCACACGAGCAGTCATGGGCCTGCCCAGGCATGCCCATGTCTCTCCAACACTCCGTGGACTGCATTGGCTGCCAATTGGCTTCCGGACGCAATTCAAAGTGTTGGTTATGACCTACAAAGCCCTACATGGCATCGGACCAGATTACCTCCAGGACCGCCTCCTACCGCATGAATCCCAGCGACCGGTTAGGTCCCACAGAGTTGGCTTTCTTCAGGTCCCATCAACTAGACAATGTCGTTTGGCGGGGCCTAGGGGAAGAGCCTTCTCTGTGGGGCCCACGGCGTTCTGGAATCAGCTCCCCCTGGATATTTGTACTGCCCCACCCTCCTTGCCTTCCATAAGAGTCTGAAGGCTTGGGGCTTCTAGACACTGCCCCCTGGCCGACAAATGTATTGTAGCTAGTTGACTGAATGGGGATGAGAGTTTTAATTGGTTTTAGCTTTTTTAGATTATGAATTTTAATTAATTGGATTTAGGATGTTATATTGTTTCTTTACATGTTGTAAGCTGCCCTGAGTCCTTGGAGAAGGGCAGCATATAAATCTAATCTAATATATATATATAACCTCTACTTATGAATGCCTCTACTTACAAACTTTTCTTAATAAGAACCGGGTGTTCAAGATTTTTTTGTCTTTTCTCAAGAATCATTTTCCACTTACAAACCCGAGCCGCCGAAACTGTAACCAGAAAAGGCAGGAAGAAGCTTCCGTGGGGCCTCTCTAAGAATCTCCTGGGAGGAAACAGGACCTCCATCCTCCCTGTGGTTTCCCCAATCACACACATTATTTGCTTTTACATTGATTCCTATGGGAAAAATTGCTTCTTCTTGCAAACTTTTCTACTTAAGATTCTTAAGTTAAGAACCTGGTAACAGAATGAATTAAGTTTGTAAGTAGAGGTACCACTGTACATGCATGCATACATACACACTCACACACCCACACCCAAATAAATAAGTAAGTAAGTAAGTAAGTAGGTAGGTAGGTAGGTAGGTGGGTGGGTAGGTAGGTAGGTAGGTAGGTAGGTAGGTAAGTAAGTAAGTAAGTAAACAAACAAACAAACAAACAAACAAACAAACAAACAAACAAACAATTTGGTCTGAGCCGGGAGCAACCCACAACTGATCCGAAAGGCTGGGATCACCAGCTGCATCATCTTCTGAAGAGGGCATTTCTTGTTAGGCCTTGACATCATCTCAACATGCGTATTCTTACCTTTCTTTTCTTTTCCTGGACGGACACACACACACACACACACACACACACACATCCCTAGCCAGAAAGTTTGTCACCTCTAGAAAGAGTGACTTTATTGGGTCATTTCATGCAATAGCCAATGTGGTGGAAATAACTCAGGAGGTGAGGCATGAACACTTTAGAGGAAGTCCCAACGGATGCACCTCAAGCATAGAAACCCTGTTAAGGTCACCCAGATTCACTATTAACATCCAGCCATAGGGGACTTCCCAGAGTCTCTCTTCTCTCCTGATTAGATTAAGAATTGGCGTTGCCTCATTGAGTTTATGAATGCTTGGCCAGATGTTGGCAAGGAATCAATGATCTTCACAGGTTCTGCTTTCTGAGACCTCTTCCTGTCACTCATAATGGGTACGATAGATATGTATCCTTCATCATAAAGCTCTCTGGGTTTGTATAGCTTGGGTAAAACTCCCCCCCCCAGGCCAGCCTTATCATTAGGCGAAACCATGCAGATGCTTCAGTAGCTATTCTAGGGAGTTATAAAAGATCAGCCAAATGCTTTATATAATTTACTATTATTTTAGCTTTACTACCAGGGAGGAACGAAGTTGTTTGTGGCATTGCCTGCCCCAGGTGTCCAAACACTAGGCACATTGATGTGGGGAGTGAAGTGGGGAGGCTGTGCTTCACAGACTTCTAATTTCCATATTTCATATTTAACTGCCTGACTTCACACCAGTGCTCAGCAGTAAATCTCAGCTCTCCAGACACTTAACCCCTTTTTCAAGAATAATCTTGCTTGGCAGAAGATTCTCAGACAGGACTTGGCTACGTTAAGACTCCTTATTTCAAAAAGACGCACATGCAGAGATGATTTGCTCTTTGTATCACAAACAAGTCCAAGCTTTTGTAAAACTCTGGGCTCCGGAATGTTTCTCCCACCTTTCTGAAAGGACGGGTAACTTGGCAATCTGCTTGGCAGACTGGAGTGTTTGAGATTTGTTTATGCCACTTTCTCTTTAGCCCAAGAAATGCTGCTTGCTTGCCAAGGCTCAGCCCATGCACTGACTATATTGCCAGCGATACAGACTGCACCAACAGTACCACTCTTTTGATGCGAGCCATCCTGCACACATATGTATATTTTTGTCTGTTCTGTTTGCCATATTTGGCAGAAAATAAATCAGAAATATGATCTTCGCCTTTTTTGGGTTAAGTCCTCTAAAGCAGAAATACTTTCTAGAGACCAAGGATTTGAGTTAGGAAGCTGTATTATGTGTGGGGTGGGGTGGGGAGATGGGGGTTGGTGAGGAGAAGTTCTAGAACAGTGATGGCGAACTTTTTTTTTTTGTCGGGTGCCGAAAGAGAGAGTGTGCACACCATCATGTGTGAGTGCCCACACCCATAATTCAATGCCTGGGGAGGGTGAAAATGCCTTTTCCTGCACCCTTGGAGGTCCTCTAGAAGCCGTAAATGGCCTGTTTCCCAACTTCTGGTGGGCCCAGTAGGCTCATGTTTCACCCTCTCCAAGCTCCAAAGGCTTCCCTGGACTCAGGGGAGGGTAAAATGCCCTCCCCCATCCCCCCGGAGGTTTTCTGGAAGCCCAAACGCCCTCCCAGAGCGCCTGTGTGAGTCAAAAATCATCTGGCTGGCACGCACATGCACACTGGAGCTGAGCTAAGGCAACGGCTCGTGTGCCAGCAGATATGGCTCCGTGTGCCACCTCTGGCACCCATGCCATAGATTCGCCATCACTGTTCCAGAACTTTCAATTGTAGAAACTGTGGAAATACACCTGTTTGCATCCCTCATGGGTTTCCCACATGAGGAGGGAAGGAAACTGCGTTGGCACTTTTAAGCAGTGATAATTATTTGTTTGTATCCTGCTTTATTATTTTTACTAATAACATGATGGAATGAATGGGAATGGTTGGTTTTAATATGAAGGGGTTATAGAGTCTAACTTATGTTTAGGTAATATTGAGATGTTAACATATTTTAATATTAGATTTTTTTATATTCTGTATTTGTTTATTGTGAGCCGCCCTGAGTCCCAGGAGAAGGGCGGCATAGAAATATGATTAAATAAATAAAACAATAAAACAATAAAACAATAAACCAATAAAACCATAAAACAATAAAACAAACAATTACATAAATACATAAATAAATAAATATATAAATAAATAAACAAACAGCACTGAACATATCCACATACCTCTTCTTCCTCCTATTTTCCTCACAACAACATCCCTGTGAGGTAAGTTGGGCTGAGAGAGAATGAGTAGCCCAAAGTTGTCCTGTCATGCCTAAGGGGGTGGGACTAGAACTCACAGCCTCCTGGTGATCGGCCCAAAGTCATCCATCTGTCTTTCATGACCAAGGCGGGACTAGAACTCACAGTCTCCTGGTGATTGCCTCAAGGTCATCCAGATGCCTTTCATGAGTAAAGGCGGGACTAGAACTCACAGCCTCCTGGTGACTGGCTCAAAGTCACCAGTCAGCTTTTATGCCGAAATCCTGGTGCTTTAACTACTAGACCAAAGTGGCTCTCAAAAAATCTTCCAAGTAATGCAAAAGAAAAAAAACAAACACCTATCCATGTTATGAATTATTCCACAACAATAATAAAACCGCCTATATCACATTTTAATAACCATTGATAACATTTTAGCAATAACACATTCGCCATTTGTACACAATTCCATTTCAACTTCCGTCTTACGATGTTCAAACCTAAAACATTCTTTTATCTCCTTTAAATCTTTCTAATGAGGAGACGTTTGGTGCTCTCTGAGCTTGGTGGCTTTCTGCCAGACATCTCGTTACCCAACTAGGTAATATCATCAGCACTGATGTTACCTAATTCAGGTAATGAAATGTCTGCAAGTAAACCACCATGCTTAGAAAGCACCAAGGACCCCCCTCATTCCAACCCTGAGCTACAATATTCTCCTCTATCAGTCTCCCTACTAATTGCACATAAGAAAACCATTGTCTGGGTTTTTTCCCTATTGCCTCTTTTCTTGTTTCTATGCTTGCACCAATAATGAAACCAACCATAGCTTAACAGGATGTATGAATCCACCCTACAGTGTTAACTAAGCTTTACTTAAGCTTTCTGCTCTGCAAACCTCGGCTGCCATGGGAAAACTGCTTTTGGAATGCTCAAGTTGTGAACAGTGGATCGAATTCTCTTTGTAGTTATAACCCCAGAGGTCCATAGGAAGCTAGATATGAGTCAAAGACCTCTCCTCTATCCCTAACTTCAAAAGGTTTAGAGATCACGGAATGTGGTCACAATACTACAAAGTCCATTAGGACTGGTCACTTCCGCATGTCACTGCAGGGGCAAGCAAGCACAAAGAATTAAGAGTACAAGGCAGTGCAAGCTGCATTTGTGCAAATACCACCTAAAAAGTACTAAAAATGGGTTACAAAGATTGGCGTCCTTTGACCCAGTCAGAAATATCATCACAAAGAATAGTTGGTACCTGGCTCAATAGTAGTAACTGTGAGAGGGATTTTGGTGTTCCTGGTAGACAATCATTTACTTACTTACTTACTTACCTACCTACCTACCTACCTACCTACCTACTTACTTACTTACTTACTGTTGTGTTTAGCTCTGGCCCAGCTCCTGCCCCAAGGACTGTGGATGTGGGGGAGACATCCACATGCTGCAGGCCTGTTTTGCCCCCCCCCCGGTGGAATCTGCTGATGAAGGCTCCTCTGACCAAGAAGACATGAGTGACAGGAAGAAGGAGGGTGTGGCAGACAGCTCAGAAGGAGATCAATTATCTAGCTCCTCCTTGGATTCAGAACAAGAGTTAATGATACAGCCAGGCATCCAGAGAGCGATGCATAGGCAACAACAACTGAGAGATTATTATCAAAGAAAATGAGGCCACCTGTGGTTGGGTGGGGCAGTGGTAATTAGTGAGGCTGCTATAAAGAGCAGCCTGTGGGTTTGGCCATTGTGGAGGATTATCTGATCGTTGTGTTTCGTGACTACTTTACTGACTTTGACCTTTTGTGTGCTGATTTTTCCCCGCTTTGAAACTAAACCAGGGCAAAGTGTGTTTCACTTTGTGAAAGAAGAAGGACTGTGAATTGCCTCAGAGCTGCAAGCTAAGTATCACAGAACTGATAAGGGACTTGTACAAATTGCCAGTTTGTTTGGAGACAAGTACTCTTTGCTATCCCAAAAGAGGGCTTGGTTTAAGTGAATTTTCATTATAAAGAACATTGTTTTGAATTTTCAAACGTATGTGTGTGTGAAATTGTATCTGTGCATTTTTGGGAGGATTCTACCAGAGAGCTCGACAGAACACTTACTTACTTACTTACTTACTTACTTACTTACTTACTTACTTACTTACTTACTTACTTACTTACTTACTTACTTACTTACTTAGACTTCTATGCCGTCCAATCTCCAAGGACTCAGGGCCGCTTATAACAATATAAAATTACCATATAAAATTACAAATAACAATAAGAAGTCAAGAAAAATATATAATTCTAAAACCCTAATTAAAACTCATAATAAAGCAACTCACCAGCACACATACATACCATTCACACAGTCATAACCATACAGGTGGTCAAGTTGGTGTTAATTTAGGGCCCCCAAGCGTGCCGGCATAGCCAGGTCTTCGTGGCCTTAAGAAATGCCAGCAGGGTGGGAGCAGTGTCGACATCGGATGGGAATCTATTCCAAAGAGCCGGAGTGGCAACAGAGAAGACTCTCCCCCGAGGTCCCACCAGTCTACATTGCTTGGCTGATGGGACCTGGTGGAGGCCAACTCTGTGTGCTCTAATTGGTCTCTGGGAGGTATGTGGCAGGAGACAGTCCCGTAAATAATCTGGCCCTAAGCCATATAGGGATTTATAGGTAATAACCAACACTTTGAATTGTGCCCAGAGACTGATAGGCAGCCAGTGCAGCTCACAGAGTATAGGTGTTAAATGGGTGTACCGAGGTGCACCCATGACAACTCGTGCGGCTGCGAGTTATATATGAGCCAGCAGTGCAATACAACTGCCAAAAAAAGCCAATACAGTCCTAGGTTGCATTAACAAAATAATAGAATCAAGATCACGTGAAGGATTGAATCTATTTATAATGCCTTGTGCAGACAAGAGCAACAAATGTGGAGTGTATTAAAATAAACTTTTGCAAAAAAAAAAAAAAAAGAGCGGTGGCTAAAACATATGAAGAAAGGTTGCAGGAATTGGATATGCCTAGTTTATTGAAAAGAAGGACTAGGAGTGACATGAGAGCAGTGTTTCAATATTTAAGGGGGTGTCACAAAGAGGAGGGGGCACCTTATTCTCCAAAGTACTTGAAGGCAGGACAAGAAGCAATGGATAGAAACTAATAGAGAGAACCAACCTAGAACTAAGGAGAAATTTCCTGACTGTCAGAACAATTAATCAGTGGAAAAACTTGCCCCCCAAGAAGTTGTGGATGTTTCAACACTGGAGATTTTAAGAAGATGTTGGATAACCATTTGTCTGAAATACTATAGGGTTTCTTTCTTGAGCAGGGTTTGGACTAGAAGTCCTCCAAGATCCCTTCCATCTCTGTTATTCTTTTAAAGAATTAATTCCCTTTCCTCTCCGCTAAATGATAATGCAACTGATATTAAATTTTATCAAAAAGACAATTGTGCTAGTCTCTATGCTGTACATATATGAAAGTATTAAACCATTTTAAAGCATAAGAACCAGAGCTGAAGTGGTGCCTGTTCAGGTTTTTTTTAAAAAGCCTCCATGTGATTGGTGTTTTTTATTAGCTCAATACAAATTAGGGCTGCTAATTAGTAATACGACAGGAGGGCAATATCCTTGTACTAAAAAGCAAATTTGTCCCTTTCTGGAATTGACTTGATTATGCCCAGGCATAATCAAAGGGCATGTTTACCAGCCCCGTATAAATCCTAAAACAATGAGCAGTCAAGATTTACAGTTTAATGAAAATAAGGACTAGGGGAGACATGATAGCAGTATCCCAATATCTCTGGGGTTGCCACAAACAAGAGGGTGTCAAGCTATTCTCCAAAGCACATCATGGTAGAATAAGAAGCAATGGGTGGAAACTAATCAAGGAGAGAAGCAACTTAGAACTAAGGAGAAATTTCCTGAAAGTCAGAACGGTTGATAAGTGGAATAGCTTGCCTCCAGAGGTTGCACATGCTCCAACTCTGGAAGCTTTTAAGAAGAGATTGAATAACAATTTGTCTGAAATGGCATAGGGTTTTCTGCCTAAGCAGGGGGTTGGACTAGAAGACCTCCAAGGTCCCTCCCAACCTTGTTACGCTACTCTACTCTACTCTACTCCCCGGAATTTCCTTGAGCATCGATGTGGATTTAATTGAGAGTGAAGGTTCGTTCTTCAAATTTGTGGGTTGGTTTCCAAATGTTTCATTACCAGGCTAGGTAACATCTTCAGCAGAGTTTAGGCGATGTCCTGTTTATAAGGGCTTCAGGTGTGGGTGTGTCAAGTGAGAGTCTTGTGATGGGTTTTGTAATAAGGAGATTACATCAGGTCAAGGTCATTGGGAGGTGATGGAGCTATTTAGAGGAGAGAAGTAGATAAAATGCACCATCAAAAAATAAGTTAAGTGGTAATACGTGTGTGTGTATGTGTGTGTGTGTGTGTGTGTGTGTGTTTGTACACATACATACATACATACATACATACATACATACATACATACATACATACATACATAAATTTGGAACCATTTTGAACTCATTTCCAACAGCTCCTTCTGGTTGCTCTCTTCAACATCCTTTCTGCCTCTCGTTGTGAAGAGAATCTGGAATTACTGAAGATCATATGATGGCAAGTATCCCAGTATTTGATAGCTGCCACAAAGAAGAGAGGGACAACTTATTTTCCAAAGCACCAGAAGGCAAGACAAGAAACAATGGATGGAAACTAATCAAGGAGAGAAGCAACCTGGAATTAAGGAGAAATTTCCCAACAGTGGGGACAAGTAAACAGAGGAACAGTTTGCCTCCAGAAGTTGTGGTTGCTTCATCAATGGAGGTTTTTAAGAAGAAAACTGGACAGTCACTTGTCTGAAATGGCATAAGGTCTTCTGCTGGACTAGAAGATCTCCAGGGTCCCTTCCAGCTCTATTTCATTTGATATCATTAGCATCAATGATGGGCTGCTACAGGTATGGTCAGGTACATAGAACCAGTAGAAAAAATTTGATTTTTTTTCTTTTTTTCCCTTCTGGGCTCTGGGTATGTTTTTTCTATCGCAGTAAATGAGGTTGAATGTGTATAAT
The DNA here is from genome assembly GCF_031021105.1 of Erythrolamprus reginae. Classification (NCBI taxonomy): domain Eukaryota; kingdom Metazoa; phylum Chordata; class Lepidosauria; order Squamata; family Dipsadidae; genus Erythrolamprus; species Erythrolamprus reginae. Next base: position 21,359,510 of record NC_091959.1, on the reverse strand, counting down.
TTTAGAAGAGCTGTGCTTGTGTGTGTGTGTGTGTGTGTGTGTGTATACACATGCAGTTTATATAGTAGATAATGTACCATATATTTTTGTGTGCCTGGGTGTAATATGTATGTGGCATATATACATACAATTAAATAGTATATTTTGGATGTTCAGTAAGAGTAAATAGTAAGGGAAATTGTATCTCTTTGAGGTGAGGAGAGGCCAGGCATCCTAACCCTAACCCAAACCCTTGATGTGAGTGATGTCAAGTTGGCCACCTTTAAGCCAGTCACATGACCTTTAAGCCACCCCCGGTCACATGATTGTCAAGCTACTCCCGCCTGGTCACATGGCTGGCAAGCTACATCCATAAAATAAGCCACACCTACAGTGTGGTAGTAAAATTTTTTGCAGCCCTTCACTGATTAGCATGTAATCTATAGGCAGTTTAAGGAGCTGCCTCTTGTTTATTTATACCCCATCTTTCCATGCCACAGATGATCAACGTCACTCAGAAAAGCAAAGCCCCACATTAAAGCACAGAAAGACACGAATAAAAAATTTAAACAATATTGGTTCAGTTATCCCTAATAGACGATCCTTTATCATGCCCACAGATATGCTTTGTTTAAATGCAAGTCAGACTAACCAATCACTTGGTATGCATCAGAGCTACTTGCAGTAGGAACTGTGAATGCCACATGTTTTTTTTCAAAAAAAATCCACTGTGGATTTCTTTTATATCCCTTTATTGCCCTCGTGAATATTCACAAGCTGCAACAATAGTTCTACCATATTACCTTCAACTCTTTTAAAAATAATTGTCTCCAGCCAGAAATGAAGAATAATAGGCTGATCAATGATGGCGTATTCCTTCCACTTTCTCCCCCCACCCCATGTTCTTCAAACTTTTCAGCTTGCATCCTTCCCAAGTTTCCCGTGGAGCGGATGGTGCACTCAGGGTTACCTACGGAGCAACCACCATTGTTACAACATTGTGTGTTGCTCTTTGGGAAAGCACAATACGGTTAGTAGCTTGTGTCTAATTATTTGCAAATAAAAAAAGAGCTGAAAAGGACATATCCCACCACCCACCCCCAGCTCTGCATTTGCTAAAAGGTCATGGTGGAAGTGAGATTCCCCCCCCTCCCCTTTCTCTTTCCCACTGAAGAGCATTTTCAGAAGTTAATCATATTTGAACTTCATCATTAACTGCATGTTCTTCTTTTGCTATTTTCATTTTAAAAATCTCCCTCTCCCTCCCTCCCTCCCCCCTCTCTCCTGTTCTCTGCTTATTGTTTCAAAGGCAAAGACTTCCTGAATTTAAAGATTTTTTTTTTTTTTGCAAATCTTTTTATTGTTTTATAGATACATATATCACAATTTGTTTATACAGTTTACAGGTCTTATCCAACTTTTTTACCGGTTACAGTTGTTATATGGATAATATTAACTTAATACTATGCAATGCAAAACAGGGTAATTTAAAGATTTTTTTAAAGGGTTTAAAAAAAAACATTCTTCAAAACGCCAAGGCAAAATAAGTCCTTGGGACAGAAAACTGGTGAGCATAAATATGATTCTCTATTCACCTATTTGGATGTTGATACCATTTTCTTTACCCATATTCTGTCTTTAACCAAATCAGTTGGGTGTGCAATCTAATTTTTTTTCTTTTTATGACCCTTCAATTCTTTTCTTTGGGATGGGAGTGGAGCTGAGCATTTACTGGCTGGATGCCCTTCCTGATGTCTATGCAGAGTTAGCAGCAGATATTTCCTCTTTGTGCCCTCATAGACAATCACCTGTCCTTGCCTAGGATTGAACTCTCAACCTTCTGAGTGGGAGGTTAGGTTAGGTTAGGTTAGGTTTATTGGATTTATATGCCGCCCCTCTCCGCAAAGTCTTCGTCACTAGGCCACTTAGTGGCTAGTATCAGATGAAGAATCAGATACTGGGGATAAATTCCACTGTGTTCAAGGAAACACAATTCTGATATCCAGAAATAAACACCCATTATCCCAATCTTTGTCTGTATTCACACAACATAATTCCCTACAATTCGCCAAAGTGACATGTCATTTATTTATTTATTGGATTTGTATGCCACCCCTCTCCGAGGACTTGGGCCGGTTCACAACATATCAAAACAATAAACAATATACATATCTAAAAAATCCAATTAATATAGCTAAAAAATTAAAAAAACTCTAATAACATTTAAAATCATTGATTCATAATTCACACAGCAAGACTTACTACATTTGTTGGCCAGGGATCTAGGGTCTAATGGCCCCAAGCCTGGTGGCACAGATCCATTTTTAAACTTTTATGGAAGGCGAGGAGGATGGGAGCAGTGCGAATCTCTGGGAGGAGCTGATTATAGAGGGCTGGGGCCCCCACAGAGAAGGCTCTTCCCCTAGGTCCCGCCAAGCGACATTGTCTATGGCTTAACATCATTAACCCAATGAGCTAGAGTCACATGATGTTCTAAACCAGGGACAACAAACTCAAGTCCTGGGGGGCAGATCAGGATCCGTTGGCCTGCAGGACCACCCTGCAAACAACCAAGGATCAAGCGGCAGTGCCTCTGCCAGTGAAAATGGAGCTCAATATGGAAAATGGAGCTTGGACGGGCTCTCCCAAGCACCATTTGTACTGACAGGGGGTTGCAAAAGCCCATCACAGCTGAAGACGGAGCTCACAAGCCCATTTTCGCTAGCAGAACACTTGGGCCACCACAGCACGAGTGATGAACTGGCCACACCCAGCCTGGCCATGCTCACCCCAGCCTCCCGAGGTCAAATACACCCCTGATGCAGCCCTCAATGAAATTGAGTTTGACGTCCCTGCTCTCAACCATAAACTAGTCATTCGCTCAACTTTGCACACCATGTGAGATCCGACTAAAATGTGGTTAGCTGATTTATGGTCAGGTGCAAAAACCAGAACCCTACATGAAATTCCAATTTAACTGATTTATTACCACTCATGCCTATGCCCAAAAATCCACTCAACTAATGGTTAGCACTATTTTGATGCTGGATAAAGGACAACAGATTTCAAAAGACCTGAGACTTAGTTCTGTTTATAGTGCCGTAGAGACTGTAGGCTGATTCTTCTCTTGACTTCTCCCCCAAGGTTCTGCCACATTTTCTCCTCCATTTATAGGTTCAGCCAAGAAGTTTTAAGAACATTATCTCTCTCTTGAACAGAGGGATCGTAGTTTAAAGGATATATTTTAAAAATAATTCTAAGCTGAAAAACAGAGTGATGCCTCTGTGTTGAAGGCAAATGTGGTATTGTTTACTCTCCTTCCCTCGTTCTTTCTCTAAAGATGAAAAAAATCCACTTGCTTCTTTTCCATACATTTACATTTATTTTCCATACACAGAGAGAGACAGAGAGAGAGAGAGAGACAGTCAGAGACAGAGAGACGGAGGGAGGGAGTCAGTCAATCAGTCAGTCAGTCAGTCCTTCAGTCAGAGGTTCTAGCAAATATTCTGTGAACTTTTGTTCAAGTGAAATAAGCCACTAATCAGTGCCGAGCAACATGTTAACTCTCCAAATCCTGAAGCCCCCTTAATCCCATGCTAGTGATGCTAATTAGCATTGTCTTGAATTCCACAACTTCTGAGATAGACTACAGTTCAAGAGCAGTTCGGTTCCTTCTTCCACTTTTTGAGATGAGAGTAAAAGGCAAACAATTAGGGGTCGATTGATAGAAATTGTAATAAAACAAGGCTATGAAACAGAGTTGGCCTTCTCCGGATCCCATCAGCTAGACAATGTTGTCTGGTGGGGCCCAGGGGAAAAGCCTTCTCTGTGGTAGCCCCAGCTCTCTGGAATCAGCTCCCTCCAGAGATTCTCACTGCCCACACCCTCCTCGCTTTTCACAAGAGCCTCAAAACTCATTTGTCACCAGGCATGGGGCAATTAGATCAAGTCCCCTTCCCTTGTTTATGAGATGTAATGTGTGGTTGTGAATGAATTGGTTGACTGATTTTAATATATATGGGATTTTAGTAGTAATTTTAATTAATTACATTCGTTTTGTTTTTGTATCATGTGAGCCGCCCTGAGTCTTCGGAGAAGGGTGGCATACAAATCTAATTATTATTATTATTAATAATAATAATAATAATAATGTCATCATCATGGTTCTCCCACTGTGCATGGTATGCTTACAGCAACTACAGAGCAAGAGAAAGAGAAAGAGAAAGAGAAAGAAAAAGAGAAAGAGAAAGACACACAGAGAGAGAGACCCACTCCCATCTATCACTGAAGATGTTATCTAGCTGGGTGATGAAACAACCAAGCTCAATGAGAACCAGGGGCTCCACCCTGAGCAACAAATATTCTGTTCTAGCAGAACTACAGGTCAATAGAAAGCTAGGAAATTTATTTATTTTATTTATTTTTATTTTATTCTTTGTCCAATATACAATACATATGGAAGAGAGTAGGCATTAAGTCTTCGGACAGGGGCGGCATACAAATCTAAGTAATAAATAAATAAATATATATATATAAAGATAGAAGGAAAAAGAGGATATATATGATATAAGAAATAAGGAGAGAATATATATGATATATGTATGTATATATATGTAGATAGATAGATATATGTAGATATATAGATATATAGATATATAGATAGATAGATAGATAGATAGATAGATAGATAGATAGATAGATAGATAGATAGATAGATAGATAAGGGAAGGGAAGACAATTGGACAGGGGACAATAGGCACATCAGTGCACTTATATACGCCCCTTACTGGCCTCTTAGGAACCTGGAGAGGTCAATTGTGGAGAGTTTAAGGGAGAAATGTTGGGGATTGGGAGTTGACACTATTGAGTCCGGTAATGAGTTCCAGGCTTCGACAACTCGATTGTTGAAGTCGTATTTTTTACAGTCAAGTTTGGAGCGGTTAATATTAAGTTTGAATCTGTTGAGTGCTCTTGTGTTGTTGCGGTTGAAGCTGAAGTAGTCGTTGACCGGAAGGACATTGCAGCATATGATCTTGTGGGCAATACTTAAATCATGTTTTAAGCGCCGCAGTTCTAGGCTTTCTAGACCCAGGATAGTTAGTCTGTTTTCGTAGGGTATTCTGTTTCGAGTGGAGGAGTGAAGGGCTCTTCTGGTGAAATATCTTTGGACGTTTTCGAGAGTGTTGATGTCTGAGATGTGGTGTGGGTTCCAGACAGATGAGCTGTATTCGAGAATGGGTCTGGCATAGGTTTTGTAGGCTCTAGTCAGTAGTGTGAGGTTGCCAGAGCAGAAGCTACGTAGAATCAAGTTAACAACTCTGGAAGCCTTTTTGGCGATATTGTTGCAGTGGGCTTTAGCACTTAGGTCTTTTGATATTAGTATTCCAAGGTCTTTTACTGAGTGTGGGTTGGCTGCTAGAATTTGTTTATTCAGTTCATATGTGAGGTTTGGATTCTTTTTGCCGATGTGGAGGGTAGAGCATTTGTTGGTTGATATTTGGAGTTGCCAAGTGTTAGACCAATCTGAAACAAAGTCAAGGTCTTTTTGGAGAGTGAGTGTGTTGTCAGTGGTGTTGAAAAGTTTCACATCGTCAGCAAAAAGCACACAGTTGCTTGCAATATTATCACAGAGGTCATTGATGTATAGGATGAAAAGAGTAGGACCTAGTACGCTGCCTTGGGGAACGCCGCTTATGACAGGGACTGGGGTGGAAATGGCGCTTCCGATTGTGACAACTTGTTGCCTGTTTGACAGGAATGCAGTAATCTAGTTGTGGAGGAGTCCTGAGATTCCGTAGGATTTGAGTTTTAGGAGAAGTTTGTCGTGAACTACTGAGTCAAAGGCTTTGCAGAAGTCAATATAAATTGCATCAATGGATTTTCCTTGATCAAGGTGGTTAGTCCAGATGTTTTTGCAGTGAAGTAGTTGTAGGTTGCACAATAGTTTCTTTCTGAATCCAAATTGTTTTTTTGATAGTAGGTTATTAGATTCTACATAAATGGTGATTGATCGGTTTATAATTGATTCCATGATTTTACAAGGGACGCAGCATAGTGATATTGGTCTGTAGTTGTCAACTAGTGATGGGTCTCCTTTTTTGAAAATGGGGATGACTACTGCTTTTGACCACAGCTTGGGGAGAGTGCTGGTCCTGAAGGATTTTTGGAAGATAATGCTTAGGGGTTCAGCTATGGCAGAAGAAAGTTTTCTTAGGAAGTAAGCACAAAGACCGTCTGGTCCAACAGATAGGGAAGGTTTGAGGTCATTGATTGCTTTTTCAACGTAGTCTATAGTGAAGGTGATTTGGGCTAGGTTTTTTAATGAGTTTGGAATGCGATTTGCGAAGAAGGGGGATGAGCCGATACTGTTAACAAAAACAGATCCAAAAAAGGAGTTGAAGAGGTTAGCTTTGGATGGGTCATCGTGGTATTCTTTGTTGTTGGGTCCTACGAGAGGTGGAATAGGTCTGGAGTCGTTAAGTTTGTTGTTGACGAAGTTTTAGAAGGCATGGTTAGATTTGGTGCGTAGGAGGTTTTCCTCTTGTTCACTGTGATAGTTGAGACATTCTACTTTTATTTGTTGGCATATGCTTCTGTAGCGGCTTTTAAAGTTGGTTACTGGGCCTTTTTTGTTTCTACGCCAGAGGGATCTTTTTTTGGTTTGTAGTTTCTTTATCGATACTGGTACGTTATTTTTTCGTTTTCTTCTAGGAGAGGTGAGTGGAACATGCAGATCTATAAGTCTATTAATTTGGTGTAAGAACGTGTTGTAGAGGTCATCAATGGTGATGCATTTAGAGAACAAGGATTGCCAATTAATAAATGAGAGATTGGCGTCTATGAGTTCATAGTTGGCTTTCCTGAAATTGTACTTAGGCGCGGCATACTTCAGGTGAGTGTTTAGATGATGTAGGTTGAGGTTGAAGTTGATCGTGCTGTGGTCGCTGTTGGAGAAGGGTTCTTTTATGTGCAGTCCATAGATAGCACTTTTGCTGTTGCAGAATATGAGATCGAGACAGTTGTTGAGTCTGGTGTTGTTTGATACTAATTGTTCAAGTCCTAGGCTGGTGACGGTGTTATAGATGGCGGTATGTATAGGTTCAGTGGAGCATTCGTTTAGTGACCAGTTGATGTATGGTAAGTTGAGGTCACCAAGGAAGATAATGGGATGGGGGCAGGAGGTTGCCCAAGTTAGGAGGGAGGTTAGTTTAGTTGCATGGGTAATGTCATAGTTTGGAGCTCTGTAGCACAGAAGGAAACGGAGTGTAGTGTTGAGGGAGATGTCGCAAACTAGGCTTTCAGGGAGAATGAGATCTTGTGTAACTTGAATGTTTTTTAGGTTTTTAGGTTGAGCTTTTGTAGAATATGGCTACACCACCCCCTCTGCGGGAGTCGCGGTCAGACCGGAAGACCAGGTAGTTACTTTGTGTGATGATGGAGTCAGGATATGAAGAGTTCAGCCATGTTTCACAGACAAATATTAAGTCAAATGTGTTTGTGTTAAGTAGGATGAGGAATTCAGATAATTTGTTGATTATGCTTCTTGCATTGATTAGTTTACATTTGAGATTGAGTTTGTGGCCAAGGGTGGGATTGGGTTGAGTTGGGTTGAAATTTGGATGGAAAGAGGTAGTAAGAGGCGCACTATCCTATTTGTTGCTTGAAGTGCTGGGGGGGGTCCATTGGAAGATGAGGGATGATAGGTGGAGAAGATGGCTGAGGAGGGACAGTGGGTTTGGAGAAGAAAGGAGGATTATGAGATTTGGTCCTGATACAGTCAGAGCGGTAGTCAAATGTTGGGATAGGTGCTGAATGAGATTTTTCCCCCTGTTACCTTTATGAAGGCAGGACATAAATAGCAAAGGCTCTATGCTACTTTTATCCCCCACCCCTTGTAAATCTATGAGCAGACCCTGTCTTTAATACAAGACTGATTCTTTTTGCCCCCTGCTGGCAATATGCACAATCCTGGATCAATCTCTCAGCCTCTCCTTGTTTGTCAATGTTTCCCCCGGTTTTTCTGCAGGATCCTTTCCCTGCCCTAAGGAGCCTTTTCGCACCTGCTTTCTGGCTTACAGGCCCCTTAGCTTCTGCCTCTGCTTTGGTGATTTCTTTCCCTTTTCTTTTGGTTCTTCACTTTTCTGCTTTCTGAAAAAGGCTCGCTGCTTCAGGAAGCTTTTGGGCGCAGATGGCCTGTCAGATGAGCATTCTCTGTTCCAGGAGATACCTTTTTCTTTTCCGTGGGGGGGGGGGGGCACCAAAGGCTTGCATTTTAAAATCAGCTTTCACCATTGCCTCAAGAATTTAAGGCATTTCAGATCAATAACCCCAAGTGCCCTTCAATCCAGCTCTGTCAGCTCCATCCTCTGGCATATGCAGTGACCAGAATGTTGACTACAGAAGGCAGGACATCAGTATGCAAGGGGTGTAGTTAGGCAGATACTCAAGTTAGCATCTAAGCTTGCTAGCTGTAGCCAGGGCTAGGAGAAGCCCTTGGAAAACAGCTCTTGTATCTCTTTAAAAGTCGCACACAGCATAACGCTTCTTGAGCAGAGTGACATTCCCCATCACAAGTTAGAGTGAAGCTGGGGATAACTGAACATGTGCAGCCCAAAAGCCTAAAATCCAGATTTGGCAATCCCAAACACAATCCTCTGAACGGACGAAAGAAAAGCATTCCTGCAGCTCAGACTTAGAACAATGCCAAGGAAAATAAAAACGGGGTACAGATCCCACATCTTGTTCAGATCAAGCGGACCCTGAACTGATGGCATGGTTTCAAGCAACATCTTCCGCAATTGGGTTCATGATAGCAGAATAGGAAAGGACAGAGGGATAACAACAGGGAAGATGATTTATTTTATTTATTTATTTTGTCCAATACACAATGAGGGTTATAGAGAATACACTCCTAGTAGAATATATCAGAGAAAGAATAGAAGAGAAGATATAAGAATAAAATATGTCAATGAAGGATAGAGGGAAAGATATAGGAATGGAAGAAAAGATATAGGACATATAGGAGAGACAATTGAACAGGGGACGGAAGACACTCTAGTGCACTTGTACTCGCCCCTTACTGACCTCTTAGGAATCTGGAGAGGTCAATTGTGGATAGTCTAAGGGTAAAATGTTGGGGGTTAGGGGAATGACACTATGGAGTCCAGTAATGAGTTCCATGCTTTGAAAACTCGATTACTAAAGTCGTATTTTTTACAGTAAAGTTTGGAGCAGTTAATATTAAGTTTGAATCTGTTGTGTGCTCTTGTGTTGTTGTGGTCAAAGCTGAAGTAGTCGTCAACAGGCAGGATGTTGCAGCATATGATCTTGTGGGCAACACTTAGATAATGGTTAAGGCGTCGTAGTTCTAAGCTTTCTAGATCCAGGGTTGTAAGTCTAGTTTCATAGGGTATTCTCTTTTGAGTAGAAGAGTGAATGGTTCTGAGCATTTAAATATCATTTAGACTTATATACCGCTTTACAGTGCTTTACAGCCCTCTCTTACAGAGAGTAAGAATATTGTCCCAAAAAATCTGGGTCCTCATTTTACTGACCTTGGAAGGATGGAAGGCTGTGTCAACCTTGAGCCTACTGAGATTTGATCTGCCAAACTGCTGGCAGCCAGTGATCAGCAGAAGTAGCTTGCAGTACTGCACTCTAACCACTGTGCCACCAAGGCTCTAAAATTAACTAGAAAACCTTCATCCCATTGGGTCATTATTTCAGAGATCATTCCTTACTCATACCTTACTAGAAGCCAGAATAGAGGAAGAAATAAGAATTAGGGGGAATATTAGTAGTGATAATTTCTATACGATTTGAAAATATGTAATAATTAGAGGGAAAGAGGAGAGGTTGAAAGATGATATTACTATTCAAGTAGATCATTGACATTAGAACGGAACTTTGAAATATTGAATAACTACTTTAAAATAATCAAGTACATTAATATTAGGATTTTATAGGCTTGATTAATGCAACAATTGACTTGATGTGAATTATACCCAGAGGCCACACTGTTCATGCATTTATGTTGATATATGTTTTAAAATAAAAATCCAATAAACCTTCGGGGAGGGGGGGAAATTAACTAGAAAAGTTATTCCAGAGATAGTTATTCCTTACTTATATAGAAACTGAGCAAGTACAGGCAAAAAAGCAGTGGGAGTAGTAGCAACTTCTGGTTTTCCTTCTAGCTTTCCCATTGAGTGAAAAACTGGCAGGGAGCAACAGAAATCTTCCTGTTCTTTTCCTTCCCTCCCAGATGTCACAACCATTGAAAGAAGGGGCAAATGAGGGATTGAGAGACTGGCTGGGAAACTGTCACAGAACTTTGAAAATGAAGTTAATGGAGAACACCAAAGCAACACAACTTCCACAAACTTCATTCTCTCTGGATTTTGATTGCATTCTGTAAGTTAGCACATTTGAGATATCTTGGTTCAAAAATTTGTAGCCCTATCATGCACTGTGTCACCCACTTAAAGATCATGATGAGATTTAATAGCATATAAATAGTATTAGATAAAATAAAGCCTTTTTCAAGCTGAGCTGACTTCATGGGCCCACCCAAGCAATTTTCTTAGCAGCAGTCCAGAAGTTTGCCATTGTTTTCTCTTGGGATTTCCTAAAGTCTTCTATTCAAGTTCTAACCAGGTCTGGTCCTTTTCAGATGTCCAATATCAACCAATGTTTCCATACATTAATATTGCATGAATTCTTCATAGAAAAATCTCTCTTACCCCGGGGATTTTTTTATCCATCTAATAATGATAAGGGCACAGTTGTCCCACCTCCATGTTTAACTTCGTGATGAATAAGGGAAAAACCTTTCTAAGCTTTACTAGATAAATGGTCTAAGCAATGGAAACTGCAGTTTAATGTTTCCAAATGTAAAATAATGCACTTGGGGAAAAGGAATCCTCAATCTGAGTATTGTATTGGCAGTTCTGTGTTGGCAAATACTTCAAAAGAAAAGGATTTAGGGGTAGTGATTTCTGACAGTCTCAAAATGGGTGAACAGTGCAGTCAGGCGGTAGGGAAAGCAAGTAGGATGCTTGGCTGCATAGCTAGAGGTATAACAAGCAGGAAGAGGGAGATTATGATCCCACTATATAGAATGCTGGTGAGACCACATTTGGAATACTGTGTTCAGTTCTGGAGACCTCACCTACAAAAAGATATTGACAAAATTGAACGGGTCCAAAGACGGGCTACAAGAATGGTGGAAGGTCTTAAGCATAAAACGTATCAGGAAAGACTTAATGAACTCAATCTGTATAGTCTGGAGGACAGAAGGAAAAGGGGGGACATGATCGAAACATTTAAATATATTAAAGGGTTAAATAATGTCCAGGAGGGAAGTGTTTTTAATAGGAAAGTGAACACAAGAACAAGGGGACACAATCTGAAGTTAGTTGGGAGAAAGATCAAAAGCAACATGAGAAAATATTATTTTACTGAAAGAGTAGTAGATCCTTGGAACAAACTTCCAGCAGATGTGGTAGATAAATCCACAGTAACTGAATTTAAACATGCCTGGGATAAACATATATCCATCCTAAGATAAAATACAGAAAATAGTATAAGGGCAGACTAGATGGACCATGAGGTCTTTTTCTGCCGTCAGACTTCTATGTTTCTATGTTTCTAAGTTTCCCCCCCTCTAACCATTAAACAGCTGCTGCCCCTGCCTCACTTTGTCTTATTGTTTCCTAGGCAGCATCTCCTCCTTTCTTTCCCCAAGGTCATTCATACATTCCATTACATCATGAGAACCTTGAAACCAACTATAAGTTGAAAGAGCAATGCACATTTAAAATTCTTCATCTCTACTAATGCATAGCAATTCTCTTCCAAAACACTGTTGTTTATTTCAATATTAGCACCGGCCCCCAGCCCAAATGCAGAGAAAAGGCTAAAACATATCAAGAACTGTTACAGAAATTGGGTATGTCTGGTTCACTGATGGCAAACCATTTTTTGCTCAGGTGCCAAAAGGGTGCACGCACACGAGAGTGCACATGCGCATACTCACACCCATAATGCAATGCCCATGCACAACCCCCCTGTGCTCTCCCCACACATGCACACAGGCCTCACTAAAGTCTCTGGACTTCCAGTAGGCCAGTTGAGCCATTCTTCAGCCTCCCCAGGCAAGCCTCCAGAGCCTGTAGATGGTGAAAAACGGACCAATGGGCCAACCAGAAGCTTGAAAATGAACGTCCATTTGGGCCATTGGGCTGTTTTTCACGCTCCCCAGACTTCAGGAAAGCCACCGGAGCCTGTGGATCTCAACTTCTGATTGGCCTGTTGGGCCGTTTTTCACCATCCATAGGCTCTGGAGGGCAGGTTTCAGGGAAGCCTCCAGAGCCTGTGGATGGTGAAAAACAACCCAACGGGCCAACCGGAAATTCAGATCCACAGGCTCTGGTGGCTTTCCTGAAGCCTGGGGAGGACAAAAATGGAAAGCCAAAAACCATCTGGCCAGTGTGTGTGCCATAAGTTTGCCATCGCAGATCAAGTTTGAAGAAAAGAAGGACTAGGGGAGACATGATGGCAGTGTTCCAATATTTGAGGGGCTGTCACAAAGAGCTCTGTTATTCGGACTCTGTTGTTTCTTCCCCCAACCCCCCAAATCTTCAACCTTCGATTATCTATCCCCTTTTCTAAGAGGTCTGTAAGCGGTGTGCAAAAGTGCACCATTGTGCTTACAGTCCCTGTCCTACTGTCCTATTGTCCTTTTTTATCATTACTTTCTACGTTATGTTTATATATGTTGATTGACTGATAAACAAACAAGAAAGGAAGGAAGGAAGGAAGAAAGAAAGGAAGAAAGGAAGGAAGGAAAAAAGAAAGAAAGAAAGAAAGAAAGAAACAGTCAATTCTCCAAAGCATCTAAAGGCGGAATAAAAAGCAATAGATGGAAACTAATCAAGGAGAGAACCAAGCTAGAACTCAGAAGAAATTTCCTGACAGAACAATTAACCAGTGGAACAATTTGCTGCCAGAAGTTGTGGGTGCTCCAACACTGGAGGTTTGGATGAATAGATTATCGCCGGCTGACTTACCGGCCCCACGGCGCATTTGCGGAAGGGCCGGGCAGACTCGGACCCTTCCTATGGCGGCCGCCATCTTGTTTTCGGCCGAAATCTCGCGAGGCGAGATTTCGGCCGGGAATGCTTCGCCCACGTGGCTGGGCATGACGTTGGGTCCGGGCGGGGCCTGCTGGCCCTATTTAAGGGCAGCAGGCCTGGAAGCAGGCCTTTTCGCCCCGGACCCAGCTCACGAGCAGACACTCGGCTGAGTGCTGCTCCGACGCCATTTTGGGTTGCCCTCGTGTCGCGGCCGCCATTTTGTGGCCGACCGAGGGAGCGAAAAGTGGTCTTTATTACTCCTGACTCTGAAGCTGCCGATTGAGGCTCCAATCTCTGTGGTCTTGGAGGACTCGTGGAGCTTCCTTCAAGAGGATCCCCCTCGGGCCCGAGGGGGACTGGTAACCTCCTCCCGGCCGGGAGGAGGGCGCGGTGGGGCGGTTTGGCTTCTGGGGTCCCCGGCCCTTGTTGGGAGGCCGGATTTAAGGCCTTAAGGGCCTACCTGTGAGGGGAGGCTTTCTCTTTGGGCCTAAGAAAAGGGGCCTAGGGGGGTTGGCAAGGGCTTCTCCCTTTCCATTCAATTATCTCTAGGTTGGGCCCAGTGGTGGGGACCTTTGCCTGCCACTCAGAAGGGGAGAGTTTAATCCTAGATAGCAGTTGAGGTTGCTCCCTGCAGCCTAAATTTTAAGGATTTGGGATGGCTCCGAAGAAGAGGCCTGCCACTGCCCCTATGGCACCGCCAGCGGTGCGGCCCAGGAGGGCCCTTAGGCCTTCTGCCCGGGCTCGGGCCAGTAGGGAGGGGCCTACGGGGGTGGTCCCCGAGCAAGGGGGGTTGTTTCGTTGCCCCCTGCCCCTCAACCTAATCTTTCTCCTGCCATGTCTTGGGCCAGGGTGTTGGAGAGGCTCGACGAGCTCGAGCAGTGGAGAAGTGGTTCGGGCTCCGGAGGGTCCCTCGATCAAGTTCCGGCGGCGTTGGGGAGAGATCCTGCGGCGGCCCAGGCTGGGCAGATGGCTCCTGCTGGACGACAGGCCCCGACAGGGCCGATGGCGGCTTTCCCGGGCTCCGCAACAATGGGCCCCCCGTGGATGTCATCAACCCCGTACGGGGCAGGTGAGGTTGCACCACACACTACACCGCTGTCCTTTCTTCCTTCACCCACCCCGGGTTTTCCCCCGGCGGGGGTTGGGAGTGGGTCCAGTTTTTTGGGATCTTCCACGGGCACCTGCGGGCAGGTCTGGGCACAGCCGGTTCCTCCTTCGGGGCCGCTGGCGGCTGGCCCTGCTTCGCTGCCCGGGCCAGGTCCTACGGGGATACCTGCGGTGCCTGGGGCAGGGGGGTGGGTTCCTCCAGCCCCTGCTGTTATGCCCCCACTCCCTGTCTTGCCCTACCCCCACGGTGCGGGAGTTTTTGGTGTTGCGGCCAACACGGTATGGGACCCGTTCGCTTGCATTAAAGCAGGGGCCATCCCGTGCGGGTTGCCGTCCACCCCTTTAGGATGCCACCTTCACCCTTCAGTGAAGGAGGCTATATGGCGGGGAGAATACATGGATCTTTTTTCGCTTTTGAACCGAGAGGTTCCTAAGCAGGAGAAAGAGATTGTCCCGGGGGAGAAAACGAAGAAGACCAAAGTAACGAAATGCTTCAGCTCCTGGCTGTATGCCTTTCTTACTTATGGGTCTGTGGTGATTCAGAGGCAGCCGGCTATGGCCTCTGCCATGTTTAAATATATAGATTTGATTGCCAGGGCCCACTTTGAATATAAGGGCACCATATGGCGCCATTATGATAAAGGCTTTCGTATGAGGATGGCGGTAGAGCCTAACTTGCCTTGGGATATGGTGGTTCCGGACCTTTGGTTCCGGGCCACGCATATGTCTGGGAAGGAAGGGTGTGAGCGTACGGATAGTGGGCACTTCATGGAGGAGGAGCCTGGCGCGGCTTCGCCGGCCAAGGCGACTCCTGGTGTGGCTGGCAAGGGGGCCTCGCCTGCTTGTCATGAGTTTGCTGCAAAAGGGGCGTGTTTTTGTCCCTTTTGTAAGTACCAGCATGCCTGCGGGAATTGTGGGGGGTCCCATGCAGCTTCAGTCTGTCCCCGCCCCAAGAAAGGGAAACCTCCCCCACCAGCTGGGGGAAAAGGGGCCCAGCCCAATTAATGTTTCTGTGCTCGAGGGTTGGTTGGTCGACTACCACCCTCGCCCGAGAGCCGAGTTGCTCTTGAGGGGCTTCTCCGAGGGATTTAGGATCCCTTATGTGGGCGTTAGGAGGGCTTTCATGTCCGACAACCTCAGGTCGGTTGTCGGACATGAGGACATTGTACGGGCTAAGATTCGGAAGGAGGTTGCTGGGGGCAGGGTCCTCGGGCCTTTCCCGGAGCCACCCTTTTCGAATCTTAGAGTGTCCCCCCTGGGGGTGGTCCCCAAAAAGGCGAGTGGTGAATTTAGGTTGATTCACCATTTGTCTTTTCCAAAAGGGGAGTCAGTGAATGACTTCATTCCTGACGAACTTTGTTCAGTCCGGTACGCATCCTTTGATGCGGCCGTGGCCATGGTTAGGGAGTGTGGGGTGGGAGCCCTTATGGGTAAATGCGACATTAAGTCGGCATTCCGGCTCCTCCCCATTCACCCAGGCGACTTCGAGCTTCTGGGCTTCCATTTCGAAGGTGGGTTTTATGTGGACAGGGCATTGCCTATGGGCTGCTCTGTTTCCTGCTCCCTTTTTGAGAGCTTTAGTACCTTCCTGGAGTGGGTGCTCAGGAGGCGTAGTGGCCTGGGTTCGGTCGTTCATTACCTTGATGATTTCTTGATGGCCGGGCCTGCGCAATCGGAGCAATGCTTTGCTTTGATGCGGGACTTCGAAGCCCTTTGTGCTCAATTGGGGGTGCCTTTAGCCTCCGAGAAGACCGAAGGCCCTGCCACCAGGATTACCTTCCTCGGTATTGAATTGGATTCAGAGGAGCAATCTTCCAGATTGCCCCTGGATAAGTTGATTAAAATTAGGACCAAGCTTGAGGCGGTCCTGGGCTGCAGGAAGCTTACTCTTCGGCAGCTCCAGGAGTTGGCCGGGATCCTTAATTTCGCCTGTCGGGTAGTGGTGCCTGGTAGGGCTTTTTCTCGCCGGTTGTATGATGCGATGAAGGGGCTACGTTTGCCCCACCATCGTACCCGCTTATGCGCTGGGGTCAGGGCTGACCTCTGCGTGTGGCGGGAGTTTTTGGAACGTTTTAACGGGTTGTCTTTCTGGCGGCAGGAGCTTCTTTTGGAAGCGGAGCTGCAGCTGTGTTCCGACGCCGCAGGGACTTGCGGTTTTGGGGTAGTGTTAGGTGACCAGTGGTGCTGGTCGGCATGGCCTCCGGAATGGAGTGCCTGTTCCTTGGTTAAGGACTTGACCTTTTTGGAGCTTTTCCCCTTGGTAGTGGCCTTAGAGCTCTGGGGAGAGCAGTTTAGGGACAAGACTGTGCATTTTTGGTGTGACAATCTAGCGGTTGTCCATGTTGTGAACGCCCTGTCCTCAAGGAGTGACAGGGTTATGCGGCTTGTCCGCCATTTTGTGCACAGGTCCTTGTCTCTGAACGCCTTGTTTTTGGCTAGGCACGTCCCGAGGCTAGATAACGGGGTGGCTAACGCCTTGTCCCGTGGTCAGTTGTCCAGGTTTCGGACCCTGGCCCCGTGGGCCCGAGAGTCGCCAGAGGTGTTTCCAGCCCACCTGTGGAGCCTGGGCGGGCTCCCGAGAGCTGGAGAGACGAGGCCTCCAGGGCGATCGCCTTATCTGTAGCTCCTGGCACCCTGCGAGCTTACCAGCGTGCAGGTAAGGAGTTTGGGGATTTCAGGCAGGGTAGGGGTTACCCCCATAGCTGGCCTGTCCCGGTTGAGCACCTAGCTGAATTCTGTGTCCTGCTGAAGGGGCGTGGCCTTTCAGTTAGGACTATCAGGTCTAGGTTAGCCGGCCTCGCCTTTCTGTCTAAGGCGGGGGATTTATGATTTTTCGGGTGATTTTCGCATCCGGAGGATGCTGGAGGGCTGGGTGCGGGAGTGACAGGGGTTCCCTTCTGACACTCGTCAGGCCCTGACGGTTCAGCAGCTGTCTTTGATTAATCAAACATTTGACAGTCTGTGTGCCTCTCTGTACGAGGCCCGTCTTTTTAGGGCAGCGACTTGTGTTATGTTTTTTGGGGCCCTCAGGGTCAGCGAGGCACTGGCCTCCTCGCAGTCTGACTTGTCGCTCCGTGCTTTCCAGCTCACTGATCTGACCTTTAGACAGGGGGGTGTCTCCCTTTTGGTGAGACACTCCAAGACAGATCAGTTACACAGAGGGGTTAGACTTGAACTTAGCGCAGCCACCGATCAGTCTGTTTGCCCGGTGGCTGCTTTGCAGCATTTTTGTGGCTTGCGGGGGTCAGGGCGTGGGTACCTTTTTCTACACCAGGATGGCACCCCCCTGACCCGGTATCAATTCTGGGCGATAGTGTCTAAGGCAATGTCTCAGGTAGGCATGGATCCCGCCGGCTACGGAACGCATTCGTTCCGTATCGGCGCCGCCACTAGCGCGGCACTTTCTGGTTTCCCGGCCCAACGGATTCAGGAGATCGGCCGCTGGCGGTCAGCGGCATATTTGGGTTATGTTAGGCCCGCTGAGGATTCTGGGCAGGGTTTAGGCTAGGTAACCTCTCTGTGTGTGTCCTCTTCCAGGTTCCCAGTCCAGGCAGAAACCGACGGCGCTGCTGTGTGGCCACAGCATGGTCTTCTGGGCCGGCCGCTCAGCAGCCAGAAGCGCCATTGGGACCCAGCTGTCGTTGGGACGGTGGGTCAATGTTGTTTGGATGGGCCGGAGGGGTATGCGGTGGGAGGGGCTCCTACCGACGTTGCTGGGTACTCAGCATCTCAGGGCGGTACCCGGCGCTGCTGGGCGGGCGGCTACCCAGGGTCGCGCCCAGATGGGACTGGGTGGTCGGCAACCCATAGCCGCACCCAGATGGCTGGTCTTGCACCTCGGTGGCAATGACCTGTGCCTGCTTGGTGGTCTCCCATTGATCATCCAGGCGCGCGAAGACCTGCGGTGGCTTCGCACGGTATGGCCCACCACGCAAGTGGTGTGGTCAGAGATCCTTCCAAGGATCATTTGGAGGGACGCCATTTCCCTTAGGGCCATACACCGGGTTAGGCGTAGGGTGAATAAGGCCGTGGGAAAAACAGTCAAGGAATTAGGTGGGGTTGTAGTGGCCCACCCCCTCATCACTGTAGATCGGCCGTGGCTTTACCGGGCCGATGGCGTTCACCTGTCAGAGCAGGGGAACGCCATTTTCTTACAGGACCTGCAGCGGTCTCTGCGTGAGCTGGCGCAGATAGAGGGGGGAGTCGGGGGGCCAAGATAGAGATCTGACCCCCGCTCCGTGGCAGGTTAGGGGCGGAAATCTGGGTGGTGGTTCAGCAACTGCGCATTCTCCCTTGGGCATCTTTGGGGATGATTGACAGGTTCTCTCCAAGCCCATGGTGGGTGCTACCTGCGCACTTGGGGGGAACCTGTCTTTGGGTCCCGCTATTGAAGTCCCAGGGTAGGGGTGAGCCGGCGGGACCCCCCTCATGCGAGTGCATGGCAGGGTCTCAGGTGAGGGAGAGGTCCCTCACCTGGACCAGCATTGACTACGCCCTTAGTTGCCCAGGAATGTTGACCTTTTACGTCATTTCCGCCCCGGAAGTGTTTGTTTGACCCTGCAGGTCCACTGTTTCCGGGTCATAGTTGAATATGTTGATTTATGCAAATTTATGCAAATTCATGCTAATTTAATTAATAAATTATGCAAATTTATTATAATAAAAATGACCCAAGTTTAAATCCAGCTCTGGTGTCCGAGTCGTTACTCCGTCTCTTCTGCAATAGACAACCATTTGTCTGAAATGGTACAGGATTTCCTGCTTGATCAGGAGGTTGGACTAGAAGACCTCCGAAGTCACTTCTAGTTCTCTTATTTTGCTATTCTGCTGTAATTCCCCTGTGTCATAACACTTTCCCCGTTCTGAGTAACACTCAGCATAATTCCTGCAACTGCATGCTGCACAATTCAAGCCCCAAGCAATCAGTGTAGCTAATCATGTAAAACTTGAGCACTGTTCCAAAGACAAAATTTTAAACAATGTTATCATAGTGGAAATTTTCTTATTTCTAGTTGGTTTGGTCTTGGCTCATGTTTTGTCCTCCAGTTTTAAGATTACAACCCGTATATATTATCCAATTGCTCCCACACACAAGCACACAAGGGTGTGGCTAGCTTGAGATTTTGATTCCTTGCCATTCTTCACACCTGCTTTGATGCCACCCCTTCCAAACTCCAATCCAGATATCCAAGTTCATTCCAGAATAGCAGCATGTACAATATGCTACAGCTTTCAGATGATTTGCATGACCATAATCATCATCACATTACTGATGTCCATGTGTGAACAGATAAAATGCTGTAAAAAGCCACTTGGATGTTATTAGATGTCGTTGTACCAATGCATCAAGACAAGGTTCTTCTTGGAGTACAATTCACTGATGAGTGCCTTTGAATATTTGCTGGTGTGAGGTGTTATCAGTGGCCCTATAAGCTCAAAAGCACTGCATGAAAAGGACTTGATATAACTGTGCAAGCAACAACATAGCTTGTTTGCTTGTGTTCTGTGTCTTTTTCATTTCAGTTTTTGTTCTGCTTTGCTCATTAGTAATGTAGAGGAGATGAAAAGAAACCCAAAGGTGTGGGAAAATGTCCAAGACAATGATTGTTCATTATTTCAAGTTGTTTTTCAACATTTAGGGGGGGGGGGCAAGACAATGGAGGATTCGTAGAAAATAAATTCTTCCTGGGAAAACAAATAAATTTCTTGCTGAGAGTTTAGGAAACAACTTTAGATGAAACAACGGGGTGAATTTTCTCTCACTGTCTCCAACGCATAGGAATATGTCATCTACGAAGTCCTGTCTTCTCTGTAGCATAGCTCAATTCCTACTCATAAGAAAAGGCTAGGACAGGAACAAAATATGATTTGTATGATCATCAACGTCCATGAATTACACCTGAATCTGACATTTAGGATCAAGATGCGCTCTGAAATAAATGAGCTCTGCAATTCCAATCTGGGATTCCCCCCTCCCTTCTTTTTTGGTTTCAAATTCATCAATGCCAGCATTTCTCTAACTACCTTTTTATGCTAACTATGCATTATATGAAGAAGTTACCCAATGGAATATTCTAGAGCACCTGAGCTCTTTGTCAGCCAGTGTAACTGGATTCCAGTTTTGGAGTCATTCTGGCATTTCAGAAAGCATTGGCCCTGCTGGTGACTACAGGGTAGCAGCTGGATGTCAATTACGCAAAATGAGGAAGAATGGTTAACCAAAGTTAAGGAGAAAGAAATCAGATTGTAATGCGAGGCAGATCTGAAATTTGAAAGAAAAGAACCAAACTGCTTCAACCAAGTGAGCCCTTGCATAGATCAACCAACCATACAGCCAAAGTTCTTGATTTTAACAAAATTGTAACAAAGCTGACTTCCTAGCTGTAAATGAAATTTGCAATGCCTTATCCACTGTTTCCAAGGGTAAAGGAGGATTCTCCTTTCTCCTTTCTTTCTCCTTCCTCCTTCTCCCTCCTCCTCTTTTCCTAAGCATTTAAAGCATCTAAGCCATCTCAATCATGACACATTAACCTGGTATCACCCTCACTGTCAGATCCAGATGTCAAATATTTATATTGGTGATCATGACAAGTAGCCCATGCTGGTCTCTTGATGGGCACGGGGTATCTTCTGTCATTGCATTCAACTGCATACTTGAAATGATTATATTTTTGTATTGAACAATATGGGTTATTTATACTTATTTATTATGAACGAAGGCAAATATATGTGTCCCAGGATAACATTGCAGGATCCAATCGGGGTCAGCCACTGGGACCAGCTTTAGTCCTCCAAACTTTTGGACATATGCTGGAGCCCATCCTTAGGGAATTTATCTCTACCACAGTGTAGAGAGCCCTCCCTTAGGGAATGTCTCTATCACAGTGCTTATCAAATAGTGGGGCAGCCCCCCTTGGGGGGGGCAAAGGGCAATGCTGGGGGGGCTTGTGACCACAGGCAAAGTAGGGGGGGGGTTGCTGCAGAAGTAAGGGGTTTTTGCACCGAATAATAGCACACAGCACAGAGGAGTGTGAAGTGCATATAGCAAACCCCTAAGAGACACCATGGAAAAATATTTAACAGGGATGAAAAGAAAGGAGGAGAGAGATGGAGACAATAAGACAAACGTACAGTAAGTCTCCCAAAAGCTAAGACAAGGAAATATGATGAAGTGTATGTAGCGCTTGGCTTCACTGTGACTACGATGGGAGACAAGGAAAGACCGGTATGTTTACTGTGCCTAAAAATGTTTGCAGCAGACAGCATGAAGCCAAATAAATGAAGGCGTCATTTTACACCTGTGTTTGTGAAAAAAACTTTGGCAAAAATGTGCCAAATATTGCAAACAATCATCCCGGTGGAAAGTTGGGGGGGGGAATGAAATGCTTACTTCTTCCTGGTGGGGGGCAACAGAAAATAATTGAGAAGCACTGCTCTATCAGAATATTTATTTATATAAACTTGAATATGTATGTACCGTATATGATCACTGATCAACTGAAGTGGTTTGGATTTCTTCTGATCTGCACAGATCCAGGAAATCTGATTTTGCTCAAGTTCTCTAACCTCTAACCATCTCTAACCTCTGGGCAAGTCACTCAAGAAAAGGGCAGCATGGTTAACAGCCTTTAAATAGACCCTTTCTTCCCATGTCTCTTTAAGCATTGAATGACCCGAATACGTTGGTGATTTATAACATTGCACTATTCACAGTGGGTGCAGCTGAAATTCAATCTCAGATTGTTATTAACAAGGTAACAGACTGTAGCAATGACAATCATAAATGATTGAGAGTCAGGATGTGTTTTAGATGTATATGGGCTGTGTGTGGATTTTATTTGGATTTATAGAACTGCTTTTTGAATTTCAATTTGTCTTATTAATCTTCTATTGGATTGCTAGAATTTTTGATCTTAGGTGACAAGTATTGCATTCACTTAGGAATCAGTATAAATCTGTTCCATTTTATCCTCGGTATAAGTAATAAAATGTTTAAATCCATGGTAAGCTTTGCATAAAATTGACAATACATGTCAATTCTGAAATGTGTTTTCCTATCCAAATGCTTATTCGCACAAGTTATTCCAGTGTTCTTTTTATTTTCAGATATAGTTCCCCAATGCAGGATTTTAAAATATTCATTTCTCCAACATAAGCTTTTTTAAAAATGTAACTTATCCCTTCCTTGTCCACTTTTTAAACAAAATACATTTATTCTACTGCAGATGCACATTTTTGCAAACAAATTCTTTTCAAGTGGAAATTTTGCCCAAGAATATTAAATGCCAATGGATGTCTTGTTTAGTACTATCATGATGTCATTTTCCAGTTGTTTAAAGTGTAGTATTTATTGATAGGAGATACCATTGGTTCTTAAATCTTCCTTCTACATACAAATAAGCAATTTCTGATTTGAATGCTTGGTGGCATTTATAGAAGTTTCCATCCTAGAAACTAAAATGGCATCATTTTAAAAAAACATACTAAGCAATTATTGGGATCTCTGAACTATGGTCTTGAGTTAATCCAAGATAAACCAGGGGTGAAATGCTACCAGTTCGACCTGGTACGGGCATACCAGTAGTGGTGGCCGTGCAAGGCTCCTCTCACTCACTTGGATGCTGCCATTTTCTTTTTTTTAACCCCCTGTGCATGTGTAAGCCTTCTGCGCATGTGCAGAGGGTGAAAAAACACAGGTGCACAGAGCACATGTTTCCGAACCAGTCGGGATGGTAAGTAGATTTCACCGCTGAGATATTGTGTGTGCCAAATATTTGATGCAAAAGGCAAAATCCCATTCTATTTTAGTCAAATGTGAGCAATGATAAAATGTGATGCTATGACAATTAAAAGATGCAAGAGGAGAGAATCAATGCACAAAAGAACATCTTAGTACAGTGATGGACATAGTTCCCTCTAAGCTGAGCAGTGAGCAATCGCTCACTTAAAAATCATCATCAACTCAGAGTTTTCCAAACCTGCCCAGAAGCCGAGAGGGAAAGAGTGAGAGGGAAGGAGAGAGAGAGGAAGAGAGAGAAACAGATAGAAAAAAGAGAGGAAGGAAAAGAGAAAGAAAAAGAATGGGAGTAAGGAAGAGAGAAAGAAAATCAAAATCTAGTTTGAAACTAGCTCAACTATTTAAGTGGCATTTTGATATTGATAGAGTTGCCCTATTATGAGCTCACTGTTATAGACACACAGTACAGTATTTTATTTTGAAATTCTCTGAGGCAAAACAGGGTGGGGTTTTTATTTATTTGTTTGTTTGTTTGTTTGTTTATTTATTATTTCTGTGCCACCCGGTCCCGAAGGGACTGCCGCTCAGACACTATACTTTTCCGCCCACCCCCCAAAAAAATTAGAGGGAACACTGGTGATGGAGAACCTATGGCACAAGTGCCACAGGTGGCACGCGGAGCCATATCTGCTGGCAAATGAGCTGTTGCCCTAGCTCATCTCCAATGTGCATGTGTGTGCCAGCCAGCTGATTTTTGGCTGCCACAGTGTCTCTTGAAGGTGTCTTCAGCTTCCAGAGAGCCTCGGGGGGGGGGGTGTTCACCTTCTCCCAGCTCCAAGGTAGCCTTTGGAGCCTGAAGAGAGAGAAACACAAGCCTACGGGGCCCATCAGAAGCTGGGAAACAAGCCATTTCCAGCCTCCAGAGGGCCTCTGGAGGGACAGGGGAAGCTGTTTTCACCCTCCCCAGGCATTGAATTATGGGTGGAGGCACTGGGACATGCACAATAGCGTACTCCCACTCTCTTTCAGTACCCAAACAAAAAAAAGGTTTGCCATCACTGTCTTGGTATATCAAAACATTCTCTCTTCTTTTCTTTTGCTCTTACACTAGCACTTCAAACCTAATGTTTATCTCCCTCTAAGTCTCATTTACCATTAAAAAAAATAAAGTTGAAATCATTATATAAACTCTTGGCTATTTTTCAATGAATACTGTTCTATACTTGTGCGTCTCTGTGTGCCTACACACATGTTAAAAAAACCACTCCATTGAGATGTAAATTGACTTTCTGGCTAGGCTGGTTTTAGAAAAGATAAAAGAAAACCGGTAGGAAAAGGACCCTTAAATCAGGCTGGAGCTCATAAGGTTCTCAGTCACTACTGTGCTTCCATTAATCTGTTCTATTTTGCCTTGTATTTTGTCTTTTCTGTTTTTATTCACACAGAGGCAATATAATTTCCAACAGGGGTGGGGATCCATAGCCCTCTTATGACTTGAAAGGAATTCTGGGAGTTGAAGTCCACAAGCCATAAAAAGGCCCATCGTTGCCCACCTCTGATTTACAAATTGCCTAATGGATTCTGGAGAACTGGAGTTTCCATATCTGGTTTTTATCCATCCCATAATTTTACAACTTCATGACTGCTTGGTGGTCCCATTAATGTATTTCTTAGAACGGGGAAAACCTATCAACATTTCCCAACGTTGTTTATTTTATTATCATTTATTTATTTGTCAAACATGTACAAGATAGTAGGTATTGGTACAAAAATAATCATTAGGTACAAGTAATTGTGGTAGATGATTTTATGAACTACATTTAGGTCAGATCGATGGCGAGGGAGTTCTAGGCAATCTATCAGAAGGATCATTGGAGTCTTTAAATAAGAGGCACTCAGTAATTGAGAGAGTGGACAGATATTGTTTTCTACTTCCTATTTTTTGGAGTATAAGACACACCTTAGTTTTGGGAGGGAAAAGGGGGGGGGGAATCTACCTACCAGGTACATCTGGCTAATGTCCTTAATCTGGTCAGCTTCAGCACATTATTTTACACCCTGGTTAATGCTGAAATATTCTTGGGAGGGAGTAGCAATGAAAAAATCCTGTAAACCGGAAAGATTATTAGCATCTCATTAGGGCCAAAAAACCCTCCTTATTCAGAGGGATTAGCAATGAAAACAAGCCTGCAAGCCGGGAAGAGCCAGGAAGATTGTTAGCACCTTCTTAGGACTTGGGAAAAAACCTTTGAAAAAGCTACGTTAGGTGTATAAGATGCACTTACATTTTTAGACTGATCCATGTACAGGTTGCTCCTCTTCGGCGCTACTGGTGTGCCCTCCGAGGGTGTTGGGGGTATGTGTGTGTGTCTGGTGGGAGCGCATACCCGTCAGCATGAAATTCAGCTTCTGCGCATGTGCAGCAAGTTAAATTTTGTTTGAGGACGTGCACACAGGTGAGATTTTGATGACTTTCGTCGATATTTTTGCTTACGCGCATGTACAGAAGCAAAAAAAATGATGAGAATCATCCAAATCTCACCCGTGTGAGCATTCTTGCACAAGATTTCGCTTGTTGCACATGGACAGAATCCAAATATCGCATGGGGCATGCGTGCGTGCATCGGGGATGTGCAGCTGTGTGCCTATACTGGATTTCTCTACCGGGATGGTGTAACCTGGAACCAGGAATGGACTACTTCCCGGATGGGGGGGGAATGCAGTGGGGTAGCGTAAATGGCGCTCCACCCCACAGCACCCAATTTGCACTGAAAGATGTTGAAAGAAAATGCAGGGCGTCCTGCATAAGCCACACCCACAGTGTGGTAGTGAAAATGTTGGTAGCCTTTCACTGCCTGGAGCCAGGAGTGGGTAGTAGGCAGGAAATGAAGATGCGTGCACAGCTCCAGCTGATCGGCGGCTGTCACTTCCTGGATTACTAGTCTCAGCTCGGCTCTCCTTTTTTCCCCTGCTGCTGCTGCTGTATGTGTGCTCCTTGCTTTTTTCCTCTTTCCTCCTTCCTGGCCTCGGACAAGCTTCCCTCTCTTCTGCCCGGCTCCCCTCCAGCCTCACGCAGCCACCTCCCACCTGAGGTGCAAGCAGAAGGCAGGGTGGAAGCAGCACTGGCAGCATTTATGCTTCTGGCAGCACCTGTTCGCCTAGCTACCCAGCCGGAGGTGGGGGGCGACCTAGGAAGGAGAGCGCGGGAAACACAAAGCAAATTGTCACACCAGCGAGTGCCACTGGTAAGGTTGTAAGTCCAGGATGTAATAGTTCACTTGAACGATGATGATCATTCAAGCCACTCCCATCTAGTCACAGCCTTCTAGTCTTCCTCTTCTTTAAACAAGACGTGCTCAGGTCCTGCAACTGTTCTTTACATGTTTTAGCCTCCAGTTCCTATTCCTCTTTGTTGCATTAGGACTTCAACTGCCCAAACTATATTAATAAAGAAAATAAAAGAAACCAAATATTTTCATAAACCAGGAACCCAGATAGAAACAAACTCCACGTTGTAAAGCCTGCTAGTGTAAAAACAGCTGGTTCTAAATTAAATGTAACCAAGAGGTCTTTTGGGATAGGACTTGCAAATGAAAATCTAATTGTCCCACTCTGAAGAAGCAGGTATTTATTTAAACTAGATTTTATGAGGGGTAAACTTTATACAGCATGAGCTTATAGAGCAATAAATGGAGAGATTGAGAAACTGGGGGATGACTCATTGCTTTAGTTTAACATTTGACTACAGAAACAAATCAGATTGGGCCTGTGCAAATCCTTCTTGGCAATGAAAAACACTCATACTTGCACAGTATTTTGGGGAGAAATCATACGAAGAACATCTGCACTGGTTTTTGGCATTGGGAGTGATTGATGACCCCAGTTATATTATGTTTGTTTAATTAAGCAAAGTTGGGGAAGCATTTTTTTCCCAGGATTAGACAGGAAGACAGGTTGCATATCGCTGGGGAATATCATATGAGTTCTAGGTTCCAGGACTCTTAGATATTCTACTAGATGAAATAAATGCAACAGAGAAAACACATTCGCTCTATCCTCAATCATCTGTATTCCCTTTACTTTTCACTTGTGAATGATGACTGGATGCAATGAAGAGCAGAGTCTGTTTCTGAAACAAGATGTGGACTCTGAGTAGGTACCCTTCCAAATTGTAAATCCAATTACATCAGCAAGGTTGTATGCCTGAATGAGCTGCCACTGTTCTGCTGCCAAGTACACTTGGAAACAATGCCGTTTGTGGTTAAACAAGGGGATGTCAAAGCATGTCTAAAATAAAATAAATTGAGCAATTGTAAGCCTATACTGCATGTGCTTGGACATCTGTTAGAAATTTTACATTTTATAGCAAAAGAAAGCTATAATAAAATCAGCCTTGTGTGTTGTGTTGCGTTGTGTTGTGCCTTTTTTCAACCATTGGGATGGTTTAAGATCCTTGCAAGGGGGGTTGGACTAGAAGACCTCAGAACAGGGGTAGGCAAAGTTGGCTCTTCTATGACTTGTGGACTTCAACTCCCAGAATTCCTGAGCCAATCATACTAGCTCAGGAATTCTGTGAGTTGAAGTTCAGATGTCATTGATAGTGATGGGCGAACTGAACCCGCACAATTTGGGTCCGTACCGAATTTTGTGGTGTTCGGTATGCCAAACATGAACCCGAAATTTTTCCAAAGTTCGGGCAAAGTTCGGGGTCGTGTTCGGCATTCGGAGCTTTGACGTCACCAGCAGGTTGCTAAGGATGCCAAGGTGATCACATCCTGGATTACATGGAATCCAGGAAGTGATCACCTTGGCGTCCTTAGCAACCTGCCGGTGACGTCAAAACTTTGCCCCCGGAATCTCTTCATGGGAGGGATTCCCCGTTTGGGTTCGAGTTCGGGTTCGGTTCAGGTTCGGCCGAATTTTGCGTAAAATTCGGCCGAACTTGCCGAACCCGAACACCATTGGGTTCACCCATCAATAGTCATAGAAGAACCAACTTTGCCTATCCCTGCCTCAGAAGAACCACCCTTGTGATTTGAAATTCTACCCTGTCATCTCCTATCATGCGTATTGGAAACCATTCGTTCTGACCCAGCCTTAGCAGAACTAAGAAACAGACTCCTTTTCCAGGAAAACCTGCCTTTATTTAAGTACTGTGAATTCATGGAATTCACACACAGAAAGGACCAGCCCATAATCTTTCCAAGGCTTAACTGAAGTACAGACCTTATCAGTTCCTTGGATAATTGCCAGGCAGGGAGCTTCCAGCCACAAAGCTGTAAACAATGAGTAAATCTTTCTAATGAAATCCGAATGGCTGTCTCCTATGATGCCACCCCACTTTCTGCTTCTATTTATTCCCCAGCCAGAGAAGGCCATTCAGTGTCCATGTGTGCCTTTCTGCCAGAGTTGGCTCCTGGTCCTCAATTGTTCTCTTCTCCTGACAGTTCTGCACATATGCGTATCTGGAACAGGCCCCAGCTATTCTTCTTCCCCACTTATGTTCAACTCTGAAGTCAGTTAGGAATATCTGTCTCTTTCTCTCTCTCTCCCTCCCTCCCTCCCTACCTCCCTCCCTCCCTACCTACCTACCTACCTACCTATCTACAGTATCTATTTATCTATTTATCCATCCATCCATCCATTTATTTATTTTGACTTTTATGCCACCCAATCCCGAAGGACTCAAGGTGGCTTACAATAATATAAAAAACATACAAATACAATAAAAGGAAGTCAAATATAGAAATCTAAAACTATAAAACCTCAGTTAAAAACCCACAATTCAACTATCCAATCAACACACATGCATACCATTCAACACAATTTGGCCATGATAGATGTCAATTTCATGGCCCCAGGCCTGCCGGCAAAGCCAGGTCTTTGCGGCCTTATGGAAGGCCAGTAGGGTGGGAGCAGTACGGACATCAGGGGGGAATTGGTTCCATAGAGTTGGGGCAACAACAGAGAGGGCCCTCTCCTGTGGCCCTGCCAACCAGCATTGCTTAGTCAATGGGACCTGGAGGAGGCCAACTCTGTGTACTCTAATTGGTCTCTGAGAGGTATGCGGCAGGAGGCGCTCCCGTAGATAGTCTGGCCTTGATCCATGTAGAGGTTTATAGATAATAACCAACACCTTAAATTGTGGCCAGAGACTAATAGGAAGCCAGGGCAGCTCGCGGAGCATAGGTGTTATAGATACACCCATAACAGCTCACGCAGCTGCATTATGGACAATTTGCAGTCTCCGAACACTCTTCAAAGTTAGCCCCATGTAGAGCACATTGCAATAATCAAGACGGGGGATGTCAGACGGCCCTGGTTCTATCTGTGCTTCCAACACAGAGCATCCATCAGAGCCTTCCCCAGACTCCAATATTGGCCCAATTTCCTCCCCAACCTCCTCATCGTCCGAGTCTGCTTCAGTTCTGCTGGCAGCTCATGGGCCACAGCTGGTGCAGCTGTGGGCCAAGCTTACACAGCATCTAGCAAAATTTTGCTACTTTTTGAGAAATAAATGTATTGCTTAACAAATAACAATGACCAGAATGCCCTGGAAATTTAAATAAAAGAGGGTAAATCAGTTGATGGCAAGTGTTCCTATAGAATTGGTAATACAGAAGAACACGAGCTGTGGTTTCTATGGCATCCATATCCAGGGGCAGTATTGGATTTCTTATAAGGTTTATATTTTCCTTACAGGATAGCTGTAGGGAGACCATTGTCAAGCTAAAGATGAGCCTTTCCTGAATTTGTGATGTGACATAAATATAAATATTGGGAGAGAAAGCAGCAATTTGTTTTGAGCTTCTATATTCTAAAAATCCTTTGCCTTAGCATTGATGTAGCTTGAACTGACTCTAATGTTAAGACAGCATCACTGAAGAAAACACAGAGGTTCATAATAACATCATATATCTGGTCTAATTACATTTCCAAAGGAAGATCAGTGATGGAATTCTTTTTAAGTCCCCCTTTCTCCTGCATCAACGATATGACCCATCATTGACAAACTGAATTTTTAACACAATTGAGCAAGTCCAGAAGTATTTAACGAGAAGAGTACTCCGCTCCTCTGCTCACAGTAAAATACCTTATGCCAACAGGCTTGACATTTTGGTCTTGAACAGCCTAGAACAGCGATGGCGAACCTTTTTTTCCTTCTGCTGCCAAAAGAGGTGTGCATGTGCTATTGTGCAGGCATGAGTGGCCACACCCATAATCTAATGCCTGGGGAGGGTGAAAACAGCTTCCCCCACATCCCAGAGGCCTTCTGGAGGCTAGAAACGGCCTGTTTCCCAACTTCTGGTAGGCCTAGTAGGCTGGTGTTGCACCCTCCCCAGGCTTGAAAGGTTTCCCTGGAGCTGGGGAAGGGTAAAAATGCCCTCCCCCACCCCCCAGAGGCTCCCTGGAAGCCAAAAACGCCCTCCCAGAGCCTCTGTATGAGCCAAAAATCAGCTGGCCTGCACACACATGCATGTTGGAGCTGAGATGGGGCAACTGCTCGCATGCCAGCAGATATGGCTCCGTGTGCCACCGGTGCCATAGTTTCACCATCACTGACCTAGAACTATGCCACCTATGGTCTGACCTAAAGTAGCACACAAAATTATCTGCTACAATATACTAACTGTTAATTACTACTTCAGCTTCAACCACAATAATAGACAAGCACACACAATAGATACAAACTCAAGATAAACTGTTCCAAATTTGATTGCAGAAAATACAATTTTAGTAACAGAGTGGTCAATGCCTGGAATGCACTATTTGACTCTGTGGTTTCTTCCACAACCCGCCATAACTTTAACCTTAGACTATTGTTGACCTTACCCCATTCCTAAGAAGTCTGTAAAAGGGGTGTGTATAAGCAAACCAGCATGCCTACCATCCCTGTCCTACTATCTCCATTTTTTTTCATACCCATTTACTATATTCATATTTATGTTTACACTATACCTATTATCTTGTATATGTTTGACAAACAAACTAACTAACTAACTAACTAACTAACGAAATACATAAAAATAAAATAAAATAAAATAAAATATAAAATATAAAATATAAAATATAAAATATAAAATATAAAATATAAAATATAAAATATAAAATATAAAATATAAAATATAAAATATAAAATATAAAATATAAAATATAAAATATAAAATATAAAATATAAAATATAAAATATAAAATATAAAATATAAAATATAAAATATAAAATATAAAATATAAAATATAAAATATAAAATATAAAATATAAAATATAAAATATAAAATATAAAATATAAAATATAAAATAAAATAATAAAATAAAATAAAATAAAATAAAATAAAATAAAATAAAATAAAATAAAATAAAATAAAATAAAATAAAATAAAATAAAATAAAATAAAATAAAATAAAATAAAATAAAATAAAATAAAATAAAATAAAATAAAATAAAATAAAATAAAATAAAATAAAATAAAATAAAATAATAAAATAAAATAAAATAATTCACTTCCTTGGAATGCTGCAAGAAAAAACAAAACCACCAGCTGACTTTCCTTGACCGAACAGATAAAGCAAGGGCTGCAATCCAACAAAAAGTTGCTTCAGACTTTTGAAAATGGAAAAGAAAAATAATAATAAAAAATTAAAAATGGTAAAGTCTTTGAAATGGTGCGATGTATCTCAAAAACTCCATGATGAATGGAAATACAAACTGTGATTTTTTTTCTTTCTTTCACTCTGGTATTTCATCACCTCCCTATTTTTCTTTGCTATGCCTCAGGAGTTCATGATTATACTATGATCTTCATCAAAGGGCAATGTTCAGCTGCGAAATATATTTATCCAATAAATCTACACCAGATTGTGCCTAGGCCATATTAATGAGCAAGGGTGAGATCTAAAATAAATATCAACAAAACCTGAGCTATAATTCCACAATAAACTCCAAAGACCATAGGGATGAGATTTAAGTGCCTCAAAGAGACACCATTGATATTATGCAATTCATAATCTACCCTTCCTTCCCTTTTTGTCTTTCCTTTTCCATTACAGTGATCCCTCATTTTTCGTGGGGGATGCGTTCCAAGACCACCCATGAAAAATGAATTTCCACGAAGTAGAGGAAATATATTTTTTATGTATTTAATGAGTATTTGGACTTTAAACCCTCCCTGTATTGTTAACAACCCACCGCTGCTGACCCTGGAGAGAGACCAGCTTCTCTCAACTACCGTGCGGGCTGAAAGGGGCCGCCACTGCAGTTTCCCACACACACACACACAAACTGTCCCTGCCCCGGCGTTCTTTTCCCTTTGAAAAAACCCGTGAAATAGCGAATCCGCGAAAGATGAATCGCAAAGTAGCGAGGGATTACTGTATACCAACTTTGCTGTCCCTTTTCTCCACTCACTGCTTTCTTTCACTAAATCACTAGATCTCAGGGAAAGAAAATAGTGGTTGACGATTTAAAGATATTTGAAATTAGATTTCTCCAACTTGATACATGAGCCCAGTCAGAAAGAAAATTTGACAGCACAATGTCACTTGTTCCTGTCTGGTTCAACAAAATTTATGAGTTCTGCTCAGGATTAAACCCCTCAAAAATGGTCCCTTCTCCATGATTCACTAACTTATCACAGAGTCCTTTGAAACCACCAGCAAATGGTAGCTCTTTAACATTCCTGGAAGGATAAATTGCCTTAACCAAGGGCAGTGATAGCGAACCTATGGCACGGGTACCAAAAGTGGCACGTGGAGAAAATTCTGCTGGCACATGAGCCGATGCAAATTCTAGCAGTTCTTCCAGTACCAGCAACTACAGCACTTGGATGACAGTATAAATTACAAAAAAACCCAGCTAAAATTATCAGTGAAAAATTCTTGTCTCTGCAGCATTGATGTTTTACTACAGTTTGGGAACCATTAAGACCCCTCCTTTAGGCGTGGGAACCTAGGCAAAGACACCCAAAAGTGGCTTGGAAACCTCGTGTAAGATGCCCACCTTCTGTTCTGTCGGGCTCTCTGGAACACTCCTCCCAAAAATTCACAGGTGCAAATTTCAGACACATACACGTTTGAAAATTCAAAACAATGTTCTTTATAATGAAAATTCACTTAAACTAAGCCCTCTTTTGGTATAGCAAAGAGCACTGGTCGCCAAACAAACTGGTAATTTGTACAAGCCCCTTATCAGTTCTGTGATACTTAGCTTGCAGCTGTGAGGCAATTCACAGTCTTTCTTTCACAAAGTGAAACACACTTTGCTCTGGTTTAGTTTCAAAGCAGGGGGAAAATCAGCACACAAAAGGTCAAAGTCAGTAAAGCAGTCACGAAACACAAAGATCAGATAATCCTCTACAATGGTCAAATCCACAGACTGCTATTTATAGCAGCCTCACTAATTACCACAGCCCCACCCAACCACAGGTGGCCTCATTTTCTTTGATAATAATCTCTCAGTTGTTGTTGCCTATGCATCGCTCTCCGCATGCGTGGCTGTATCATTAACTCTTGTTCTGAATCCAAGGAGGAGCTAGATAATTGATCTCCTTCTGAGCTGTCTGCCACACTCTCCTCCTCCCTGTCACTCATGTCTTCTTGGTCAGAGGAGCCTTCATCAGCAGATTCCACCGGGGGGGGGGGCAAAACAGGCCTGCAGCATGTGGATGTCTCCCCCACATCCACAGTCCTTGGGGCAGGAGCTGGGCCAGAGCTAACCACAACACCTTCAGGCTTGGGAACCTGTGCCAAGTTCCCCACTCATGGCTGGACATGCCTGGCTATTGGGCATGACCTCTTGGCAATGAGCCACCATGGACCAATGCATGTTTAAAGCAGTAATTGACTTATACAGCCATTAGAAACCTCAATGTGCCTGTTTCTTCTATCATACAGCAATGCCTCACCCTTCCATTTCCTAACAAACATTCCTGATTTTTAATATTTTTGAACGCAGTCTTATAACATCTTGTGTTCTTTATTTTATTTTTTTTAAATGCTACTTATTGAAAAAATAATCACTTTTACTGCACTTCTATCAAGGGTGCAGTGCAGAAATCACAGGCAGCCCGCAAACAGTTAAGGAGATTTTTTTTCAATCCTTATATGAAGAGACACCAAAATGAAAACAGTATATTCTTAAAGAGGAGAGTTTGCTCTTTCTAATGGTTCTAAAATGAAGAGGATTGAAGCTGTCCCACAGGATCAAACAGGGCATCGAAGATAGCCAGAATTTGGCAAAAACCCGTTAAATACCAATTTGAACTCTTATATTTTTTCAACAACTTGAAGGAAAGTGCCGCAAATTGGAGGTCCTCATTGAAACTGCGTACTTAGTACACCTGCCAAAAATCAGCCTGAAAGGCCAAGTAGTTTTGAAACTACAGCAGCCTGAAGATTGCTGTAAATTCATTTTTTCAGGATTTTCTGGCAAAGTTTGAGCCTGAACCATGTAAAACATAAGAGGACTAGGTACATGGGGTTTTGCCAGTTTATAAAGCCTTACAAGTTGTGCAGGTTCTCCAAATATCTCCAAAATACCACTAAAACTGCTGCCTTTACAACTTCTAGAATTTGGCCCAAAATGTCATTTTTGAAAACTCAGCATTTTGCAACTCTTTATTTGAGGTCTCCTAGAACTCCCAATTTTTAGTTTTTTGAACTAACGTTTTCCACAGCATACTTTTATCATAAAGCATAGTTTTATCATAAAGAAACTATGTGCCAAATTTCATCAAAATCTGAAATGGTGAGGTGGCAATGATCTTTAAAATTGGTCCACTTGACACAGAATGACTCTATATCTAGTTTAATGAAAAGAAGGACTAGGGGTGACATGATAGTAGTCTTCCAATATCTCAGGGGCTGCCACAAACAAGTGGGAGTGAAGCTATTCTCCAAAGCACCTGAGGGTAAGACAAGGAACAATGGATGGAAACTAATCAAGGAGAGAAGCAACTTAGAACTAAGGCGAATTTTTCTGACAGAACAATTAATCAGTAGAACAGCTTGAACCCAGAAGTTGTGAATGCTCCAACACTGGAAGTTTTTCAGAAGAGATTGGATAACCATTTGTCTGAAGTGGTTTACGGTTTCCTGCCTAAGGAGGGGGTTGAACTAGAAGACCTCCAAGATCCTTTCCAACTCTGTTACTCCTATTCTATTCTATTCTATTAATCCAGATGCTATTCTCCCAAAAAGGTGGGGGTGCATAACAGAAAGGAGGGGGTTGAACTAGAAGACCTCCAAGATCCTTTCCATCTCTGTTACTCCTATTCTATTCTATTCTATTCTATTAATCCAGATGCTATTCTCCCAAAAAGGTGGGGGTGAATAACAGAAAGGAAGGAAGGAAGGAAGGAAGGAAGGAAGGAAGGAAGGAAGGAAGGGAGATTATTACAGGCTGAAAGGATGAGTCTGAGAAAGACTGGCTGACTTACACATCAATAGTTTCAGAATTAATCTGATCCCCTTGTCATTTTTCTATACATGCACTGTAATTTAACCATATGGCCTGGGGTTTATTCTCTAGTTACAAGCTTGGTGAGACCTAAAATGTCAGCCTTAGAAAGAGAAGAACGGATTTAAGACATGTTCTTCTTGCTAAAGGGAGAGTTAAGCCTTTTGCTAATGGTGCAGCAGAAACTGAGGTCTCCAGATTTTGCAAGGAGAAAACTTTGAAGTTGCTTCCAAAAACCCCAAGCTGTCTTTATGATCTGTTGTTGAAAGCCATTTCTCTCTCTCTCTCTCTCCTCCCCATTTTTTTTTGTAACTTTATTATTGTGGTTCTTATATAAAACAGACTGAGAGGCTACATCATCCACTTGTTGCCTCAGCTCTAATTCAAAATCCAATTTGCAAGCCTGACTGTTGAGTAAAGCCGGGAAAAGGTCAGGTGTTGATGCAATGCAGAAAAATCAAAAGAACGCTTTGTTTCCAAAATTGGCTGTAGCGCGTAGCGTGAGGCATCCTTCAGGTGGGGTTGAACAAGGCAGAAATTCTACTGTACCAATGAGGAAGCCAAAAAATAATAAGGGTGACAGCAAAACTGTACAAAGATAGCATAAACTGTACAAAGATAGCCGAAATCAAGAAACCAACTGCAAATCAAAGAACATAAGCTGCCATCTCGTGATCCCAATAAACTCTCAAACTCATAATTTTATCTGTGAGATAGACTTTCATAACTTTAACCAAAGTTGGACAAATCCTGTATCATATTTCATATATAAGCAAGATATTTGGAAAGAGGTTTGAAACAACTAAATGCTTACTTCCTCCTCCTCCTCTTCCTCCTCCTCCTCCTCTTCTTTATTTATTTATTTATTTTATTTGTTTGTTTGTTTGTCAGATATGTACAAGACAGCAGGTATATGTATAAACATAAACATAGTAAGTATAGATAAATGAGGACAGTAAGACAGGAACAGTAGGCACCACGATGCGCTTATGTATGCTCCTTACAGATCTCTTAAGAATGAGGTGAGGTTGGCAGTTGACAGTCTAAAGTTAAAGTTTTTGGAGTTTGGGGATGAAACCACAGAGTCAGGCAGTGCATTCCAGGCATTGACCACTCTGTTGCTGAAGTCATATCTTCTGCAATCAAGTTTGGAGCAGTTTACATTAAGTTTATATCTATTGTGTGCTCATGTATTGTTGCTGTTAAAGCTGAAGTAGTCATTGACTGGTAAGACTTTGTTGCAGATAATTTTATGAATTACAATTAGGCCAGACCGAAAGCGGCATATTTCTAAATTGTCATAAAGTCAGTTATGTAGCCAGTTATGGTTTTTTGCCAAAGAGTTCTTTCTCTCTTTTTTTGGAGTTCTTTCTTTTTATTTTTATGGATAATTTATTTTTCTTGGTTGGGTGATTATTAGTGGTACATATAATTTAATGACTCTTTTCATTTCGAGCAAAAATATATTGCAGTGGTCTTCAACAGTATTATAGCCAGAGAATAGAATTTGCCAATCAAGAGGTTATATTTGGTGGTTGTTGTCTTCTTCTCCTTCTCTTCCTTCCCCTTCCCTTCTTCTTGTTGTTCTTGCTGTTCTTGTTCTTGTTCTTCTTGTTCTTCTTGTTCTTGTTCTTCTTTTTCTTCTTGTTCTTCTTGTTCTCCTTGTTCTTCTTGTTCTCCTTGTTCTCCTTGTTCTCGTTCTTCTCGTTCTTCTCGTTCTTCTCGTTCTTCTCGTTCTTCTCGTTCTTCTCGTTCTTCTCGTTCTTCTCGTTCTTCTCGTTCTTCTCGTTCTTCTCGTTCTTCTCGTTCTTCTCGTTCTTGTTCTTCTCGTTCTTGTTCTTGTTCTTCTTGTTCTTGTTCTTCTTGTTCTTGTTCTTCTTCTTCTTCTTCTTCTTCTTCTTCTTCCTCTTTTCTTCTTCTTCTTTTCTTCTTCTTCTTGTCCTTATGGCAGCTTTCCTCAAACATCTCTTTTTACAGTGGCTGTATACCATCTGGTAAATTATTAAATTCAGAATTTTGGAGAAGGGTTATTTCTAGAAAGGCAAGCAAGACACATTTCCTGGGACCCATATATCAGGAAGGGCAGATTTGACTTAAGTTTATTATCTGAAAACATGACTTGAAATAATACTGATTTAACTAATGCTAAGAATCAATTAAAATCTAATCCTGATAATTAGTTCAGTATTTCCCTCCATGCATTTCCACTTTTGTACCTTTGATTTCAACGACCAAAATGCAGAAAAGGGAAAATAACAAAACTGGTACAGATAGAGCATGCAGTGAGAATAAAGTGTAAAGGAGAGATAATATGAATATTTAATGTTTCTAAAGGCCATGCAAAGACCTCATTTAACCCAGAAGAAGCTGAAATGTAGCACCTTTATGGAATTACTATGCTTTGAAAAAAAGGAAATAATAAGTGCAAGCTTCTAAAGAAGAAGGGGCTAGAGTAGTGATGGCGAACCTATGGAACAGGTGCCAGAGGTGGCACGCAGAGCTATATCTGCTGGCACATGAGCTGTTGCCCTAGCTCATCTCCAACATGCATGTGTGTGCTGTCCAGCTGATTTTTAGCTGGAACAGAGGCTCTGGGAGGGCATTTTTGGCTTCTAGAGAAGCTCTGGGTGGATGCAGGAGGGCATTTTTAGCCTCCCCTGAGTCCAGGGAAGTCTTTGGAGCCTGGAGAGGATGAAACACAAGCCTACTGGGTCCACTAGAAGTTGGGAAATAGGCCATTTTCGGCCTCCAGGGGGCCTCCAGGGGGCGGGGAAAGCTGTTTTTGCCCTCCCCAGGCATTGAATTATGGGTGTGGGCACTCGCGCAGGTACGCTCTTTCAGCACCCGAAGAAAAAAAGGTTCACCATCACAGGGCTAGAGGATCTCAGACATCTGAAATCTAGCATTTATTTAATTTTTAAATTAGATTGCTGTCCAGGAATGCCACAATGTAGGAAAACTTGAGCAGAACATATTTATCTCAATAAGTTGCCCATATCCTCTCTATTTCGTATAACCAGCCAGGTTTGTAATAGGCTGTGCAAATAATAAAGTCACTCACCAAGTAGTCCTTCTAAGGAGAGTAAATATTACAAAGCAGACTCTAGCTGTATAGACTATGTTTAGATGTTCATGCCGGATTATTTTAGAATGGAGAGATCCTATAATTCTCTCTTGCGTTACAGGCCAAAATGGACTTCTAATGCAATTTTGAATAAAACTAGGTATTACTTTTTGAGTTCCAATATCCCAAAGGAAATAAACAAACAAAGGCAAAATAAACCAAGATGGATTCTCCTCTATTAAAAAGGAGTTTCAAATAAATATCCATGCTTTTGATTAAATCAGAGCCCATGCCTTTCTCTTTGTTTATATTGCTTCCCCCACCCTCGAAAAAATGGTATTCTGGCACTGCAGAGATTTGAATATGGATGGCTTCAACATAATATTTAAAGCTGCAGAAAAAAACAGCATCCCATAACCTAAACATTTACTTAGATGTAAACTCAGATGATCTTGATGGAACTCTTCTCCAAATAAGACTGCAGTATTATGAACACATATACTGGATTATGTTCCATTTAGCACTTTGATGCTGAGTAAATATTCATAGAATCCACTGATTCATGTTTTCGTTTCATTCATATCTGAAAGGATTCAATTATAACTTCCATCAGCAGGTTCTCTCTCCCTCCCCATAACGGTGAGAAAGTGGTCATACTATACAGCAAAAGGGAGCTTGCAATCCATAGGTGGGTTTCAGCAGTTTCTGACCAGTTCTGGAGAACAAGTAGCCAAAATTTTGAGTAGTTGGGAGAACTGGTAAATACCACCTCTGACTGGGCCAGCCCCATCTATTCTCTGCCTCCTGAGTCCCAGCTGATTGGGAGGAAATGGGGATTTTGCAGTATCCTTCCCCTGGAGAGGGGTGGGAATGGGGATTTTGCAATATCCTTCCCCTGAAGTGGAGAGGGAATGGAGATTTTATAGTATCCTTCCCCTGGAGTGGAGAGGGAATGGAGTTTTTGCAGCACCCTTCCCCCAGGAGTGGAGAGGGAATGGAGTTTTTGCAGGACCCTTCCCCCAGGAGTGGAGAGGGAATGGAGTTTTTGCAGGACCCTTCCCCCAGGAGTGGAGAGGGAATGGAGTTTTTGCAGTACAGTATTCTTCCCCTGCAACACCTACCAAGCCACGCCCAACTGTCCATACCACACCGCCACTATGCTCACAGAACTGATATTAAAAAAATTATCTCACCACTGCTGCAGTCTCTTTCAACAACCCACAAGCATTGACTCAAGTCTAGGAATGGCCATCGGGATTTCTATTTAGATAGAAAGATTGTCTTCCTTTACCTTGAACTGAGGACTGGTTTTATGACCCAGACATGCAATTGAAATCACTTGATTGATCTTCCTTGGAGTTGCCTCTCCAGTATGGGATCTTGACAGCTTTTGTTTGCAAACTTCACAATGTCACTGCCTTCCTGGTTTGCTTGCCTTCTGCCCTTCTTACCCAAACCACAGCTGAGAACATCAATGATGCTGAAGCAATCCATGCACTACTATCTTGCTCAAAGCTCCTGCTAATGAAGCGACTATCCTGGACCAGGGTACCTGGAGAGAAGTGGGCTTGCCTTGCACTCTCTAGGATGGCATCAAGTCAAGTCAACCCATCAAAGATATGGGTAAAATTAGAATCAAGACAACAGAGAATTGGAGAAACATAGAAGATGCTGTTTAGAATGTTTCATAGCCCCAGCCCAGTTGGCAAGCCTTAGCTTTGTTCAAGTTCAAGATAGAAGCTGCTTAGAAGTCAGACCAAATTCCAGATAGATCATTACTGCCACAGAGGTTTTACTTACAACTGACTGCTATGCCAGTTACACTTTTTGATATTTAAGCTGTGCATTAGCCCTGTGGCCTTAGAGGTTGTGCAGATGAATCCATATGAAAATATCAGAAGAAAGGATCTGCGTTTGTGGGGTTGGGACTTATCTAATTCCTGTGCTAGAATCCAGACCAGTGAATTTAGTGGGCTCCAGGACCTCTATTAATGTATCTTACTTTTCTGAGAAGAAGCTAACTAAAAATGTTAGCAGAATTATATCTTCAGCCAAAGTCTTGCAGATGTATTGGACATGTTGGCTGAGAATTCTGGGAATATCAAAACTGTCCAAAACTGTCCTAAAAGCACCATCATAAATTAATATGTTGTATAATCTTTATGATTTGAATTATATATTTAGAAAATGTATTCATTTTCTCAGAAGTACTTTTTTTTTAAGTAACATAGGTTTCTTCTTTTTTTATCTCCTGTTTACAGCATCAAAATGCTAATGGAGAAGTAGTTGTTTGTACTGCCATTTGTCAAGATCTTAATGTGGTAGCTTTAGGTTTTTGTCTGTAGAGAAAAATTCAATATTTTTATATCTTACATTTGTATATTTTTTTTAAAAATCACACCATGCACAACTATAATATTTTGTCTAAGATATGCAAATGGTGAGTCTAAATTGGATAGTTTATACTTTTAAAATCCCACATGCTACTTTTGTTAGCATTATACATTTGAGCAGAACAAACTTTCCCCTCCAGCACCAAGTGCCCAAATCTTTCAATATGGAATCAGAAAGCGGATGTTCTGTACAACAGCTGAAATCCAATAAACCAGTGATGGCGAACCTATGGCACGGGTGCCACAGGTGGCTTGCAGAGCCATATCTGCTGGCATGTGAGCCGTTGCCCTAGCTTAGCTTTGTTATACATGTGTGTGCCAGCCATCTGAATTTTGGCTCACACAGAGGCTCTGGGAGGGTGTTTTTGGCTTCCAGAGAGCCTCCGGGGGGATGAGGGAGGGCATTTTTACCCTCCTTCAGCTCCCAGAAAGCATTTGGAGCCTGGGGAGGGCGAAACACAAGCCTACTGGGCCCACCAGAAGTTGGGAAAGAGGCCATTTCTAGCCTCCAGAGGGCCTCCGGGGGGAGGGGAAGCTGTTTTTGCCCTCCCATGGCATTAAATTATGGGTGTGGGCACTCGACACCCAAAGAAAAAAAGGTTCGGCATCACTGCACTAAACCATGTGTCAGGGAAAACCGTTAGTTCCATAAGGCACCCTAACTGATGGATCACCACTAGGTCATCATCTAGCAGGCATCTCAGACATATTTTCATACCACTGGAAAGAGATTGTAAAATGTGAGTCCTACCAAAGAAGCATGGTCTTTAAAATTGGATTTGTACTCTTTTATTGTTGTGAGCCGCTCCGAGTCTTCGGAGAGGGGCGGCATATAAATCTACTATAAATAAATAAGTAAGTAAGTAAGTAAGTAAGTAAGTAAGTAAGTAAGTAAGTAAGTAAGTAAGTAAGTAATACATGTGTGTGCCAGCCAAGTAAGTAAGTAAGTAAGTAAGTAAGTAAGTAAGTAAGTAAGTAAGTAAGTAAGTAAGTAAGTAAGTAAGTAAATTATATATATATATATATATATATATATATATATATATATATATATATATATATATATATATGTTAAAATGTTTTCAGCTGGAATTTTAAAATTAAGGGAGACTAGGATGGTCCCATTTCGGGTGATCACCCATATACCAGGGTGATCCGACTTAAGAAAAACATATATATATATATATATATATATATATATATATATATATATATATATATATATATGTAGATTGTTCTGAGTTCGGGTTTTGCCCTGCGTAATATTTTGCATGTTTATGCGACGTTTCGTCAAGTTACGCTGGACGCTAATATTTTATTCATTTTATCTGCTGTACTATTAAATTTGGCTATTGTGTAGGTGGCTTTATGGTTGGAGTTGAAAATATAAGGTGGGTGTAAAAATCATCCATTCTCTTAGGTATACTTAGTAGAAGAGAGGTTATGATGTCCTTTTGAAGGTCCTTATAAGCATTACAATAAGAAAGGAACATGTTGAGTTGTTTCAATTTCCTCAAAGGCACAAGGTAAATATGCTGAATAGGGGAACACTGTCACATATGCCAGGTAACAGATTGAATGATCATGAAGCTTGTCCTTAAAAGAGTTTTTTTCTTAAACTAGAGGAAGAAAGGGTAGGTAAATAACTTTCATGTTCAACTCCAGCTTTTGCGACTGAACAAGTTTGATGTTAAAGAATCTACAGGTATTGCAGATAACAGAGTATCAGTTGGAAGGGACCTTGGAGGTCTTTTAATCCAAGCCCATACTCAAGCCTATACCATTCCAGACAAATGATTGTCAAACCTCTTCTTAAAAACCTCCATTGACAGACCACCCACAACTTCTATTGGCAAGCCAAGCCATTCCACTGATTAATTGTTCTAACCTTTGGTTTTCTCCCTGATTAGTTTTGTTTTGCTGTACTATTTGTACTAACAGTTGAGATAAAATTGTTGGCTAAGCCTAACCAAAATAGCCCTGTAGGAACACATATGATCTTTAACCAGCATGCAACTGACAATCTTCATGCTCTTATATATTATATATACTGGTAATATCCTTTAACCAGTTTTCTTTAACCATATACACTGCTCAAAAAATAAAGTGAACATTTAAAAAACAGAATATAACTTCAAGTAAATCAAACTTCTGTGAAATCAAACTGTCCACTTAGGAAGCAAAACTGATTGACAGTCAATTTCACATGCTGTTGTGCAAATGGAATATTCAATGAGAATATTTAATTCATTCAGATCTAGGATGTGCTATTTGAGTATTCCCTTTATTATTTTGA
This sequence comes from Erythrolamprus reginae, assembly GCF_031021105.1. Lineage (NCBI taxonomy): Eukaryota > Metazoa > Chordata > Lepidosauria > Squamata > Dipsadidae > Erythrolamprus > Erythrolamprus reginae. The sequence goes on along the minus strand of NC_091959.1, from coordinate 21,316,343 downwards.
GCAGTATACTTTAACCAGTATAAAACTGACTCTATGGTTTCTTCCCCAAACCCCAAAAACTTTAACCTTAGATTGTCTACTGCTGTCCTCGCCCCATTCCTAAGAGGTTTAAGGGGCATATATAAGCATACCAATGTGCCTACCAGCCCTGCCCTAATATTCCCTTTTATTTGTATCCATTCCATGTATTCATGATAATGTTTACACTTATATCTGTTATCTAATACATGCTTGATGAAACAAATAAATAAAATAATTCCTCTTATCTTTAATTTTAGGTATCCCAGATCAAGATAGACTACTGGTTGGGCACAGCTTTCTATTACAAAGTAACCAAGCTTTTTTTAAATATAGTTTATAAAACTCTTATTGCCTCTGGTCTTCTGGATATGAATGTGTAACATACTGTAGTTAAACCCTAATGGAATATTCAGTGCTCCTACATCTACGGCCAGTTTACCAATTACTGTTAACTGATTATGTGCCATTATCAACCTTAAAGACTGACTGTCTCCATGAAGATCTCTCCCTAATCTGGATTGTCAGGTTTTCCCATTTTAATCCAATGCCACTGTAATTGAGTCTTTCCAAATTACTGCTGGTTGTCCTCTCCTTCTGTTTCCTTCCACCTTTCTCCAGAGAGAGAGACTTCTACATAATGTCCGTGAAGTTAATTAGAGCCTGGCCATTTGAGCCTCCACCAAGAACTCCACCAGTTTTGGAAGCCATATTTTCTTTTTCAACTTCCTAACTGCCACGTATTTTAGCCTAGGAATCTGGGAGGGGATTTTTGTTGAAGAGGTTGCCTGCCCTTGGATGGGACTGACTGGGAGTTGTCTCCAGTTGAGTGGGAAGATTGGATTGGACCATGTGATGAACTTGTAGGTGTGGGGAAGGGTTATGAACTTTCAACTGAGTGAGAAAAACCTGGAAACTTCAGATTCAGGTTTTCCCAGATGTGCCAACACGACATCTCTAATCAATTGGAACTTTGAGGAACTTCTAGCCTTGGAGTTTTATTTCATTGGGGGGGGGGGTGTTTCTAATTAGAGCTCTAATTTGATTTGTTTAGTGATTCATTTGTTTTGTATTTTTGACTGCCAACGATATTCTCAGGAGTCTTCTCCAGCATACAAATTCAAAAACATCAATATCCATTCTCCATGTCTCCAGAGGAAATCATTTGATTCTCAATTCTCATTGTATTTAAAACTAATTCTATATTCGGTCCTCTTCTTTACAGATGCTAAGTTTAATGATCTCACGAAGCTTTAATTCTTACATATCTTGCACTCCACTTTCCATAGTTTTGTTCAAGTGCTGTGAATTAAGAACTTGTTGTCTTGGGATAGCTTGCGAGATCAAAGAATTCTGCTAGAGAATCTGCCCGAAACTGCACACCTTTAATTGTTTTCAAGGACGGAACAGCACAGGTAAACCTACTCACTTTCAAAAGCTTTGGCTGTCTGGAATGCCACCTCTACAGGCTTTCAAGTTTCCCTTAATAATCAGAGGATTGTCAAAGAAGTCAAAGGGAAGAAATCAAAATTGTTCCTTCATGCCTGACTCCAAAATGATGAGAAAAACAGGATCTGCCCAGCTTCTACAACTTAGCACAATTATAGCGGGCAGTGCAAAGCTTGTGTTTCTGACTCTCCCTAAGGCTCTCTTCAAAGGGAAATCCATATTACAAGTAAAATCCACTTCAAAAGAACCTGCCAAGTATCTGCAATCATTTTAAAACTCATTTCTGTTGTTCCCTGTATAGAACATCCTTTTGTAGCTTGATCAGCTTTGCTGTCAATCGCTTTCTTCGGGGCAGAACCATGCTGTAGCAAAATTCTATTTGGAAAACCATCAAGGAGAGCACCAGGCAAAAATCTGCTCAGCAATCCATGGTGCCTCATCAAAGAGCAGCACAGAACAATAGAATTATAGAGGCCTGAGCAGAAAAAATTAACACAATTTGATAGCTAGGAAAACACAAAGCTTGGAAACTCTCCCATTGCCATATTTTATTGACAGATCAATTCCTTCTCCAAATTCTAATCATGTTTTGCAGACTTCCCAGAGACGTCTGATTGGCCACTGGGGGGAAATGCTGGACCGAGCCAGCCTTTCATTTCATTGATTTCAGCAGGGTTCTTATATTTTTATAGCCTCTATTAGATGGTGTAGATTGTTCCCGGGGAACTAGAGAGACATCCAAAAAGAAAGGTGGGAGATTTGTGGTCATGATAATTCATTAAGGAAAGGAACATTGGGTGATCTCAACAGCATTTCAGAAATGATGGGGAAATCATTTTTCTCCATTTACAAACAGTTTTGCCATTTTTCAAACAAAGAGACTGAGAAATGACCACTGTCCTGGTCATTTGTTTCAGGAAAAGACGCTTTGCTAATGATTCAATTGGAGTTTGAAGAGCAGAGCAGATATTGTTCTGAGAAGGATACTGGAGGAATATGTTTTTTCCCCTTCTTCTTCTTGCTTCAAGAAGAAAATAACCATACATAAGATCAATAGTTTCATGGGCTTTATGTTTCCGTTTCTTAAAGCCAATCAGCTTATTGCATTTCCATTGATCAGATATACATGCAGGGCAGCTCAATTGGGATCAATCAAGTGTTGCAATTTAATTCTCAGCAGTTTGAAGCAAAATGACCGAGATAACATAATGGACGAAAACTGGGCAGAGTATGGTCAAGGTACCACGAACAACAAACTTTGTCTTCTTTTCTTCCTTGGAGGCAACATCCACACCTCCTTCCATAATCGGATTCTAAATTTTGATTTTTAGTTTCACAACTGGAAGATTCAGCACACAACAACTCTGTTGGAGAAATGACCTATTTCAAATTGCAAAAGAGTCGATTTTATAGATTCATTTCTAGGAGAAATGCTCCCTGATGTTCAAGTCTTGAGAGTTTAAGAGAAAACTTTAATCTATAATTTGTGGGGAAAAAATGCTTGAGAAGTTTAATTTTGGAGAATTCCACCATGAGTTGAATTGATTTGGATCTTTAAGCATTCGTAAACCTCAAATTAAACGATGCAATTCAATGCTGATTCAATAGAATTGGAAAGTCAAATCCAACTGTCAAATGAGATACCTTCAAATTGATCAGTCAAGCTGGAATGGCATTTGTGAGGTCCAAAGGCACATTTTCCCAAATTAGTTCAAAAATCAATTAGAATTAATTAATTGGATTAATAATGGACTCCTTAAAACCCACCTCTGTCGTCAAGCGTGGGGGAACTGAAACATCTCCCCCTGCCTATGTAGTTTTCTGTGTATGATATGACTGTATGTATATTTTTATATATTGGGGTTTCTTGTTTTTTAGACTTTTAAAATGTATTATTGTATAAAGTTTAACTATTAGATTTGTCATTATATATTGTTTTTATCATTGCTGTGAGCTACCCCGAGTCTACGGAGAGGGGCAGCATACAAATCTAATTAATTATTATTATTATTATTATTATTATTATTATTATTATTATTATTATTATTATTTATTATTATTATTATTATTATTATTATTATTATTATTATTATTATTATTAAAGTTGTATCTAAGCTGCAAATGCCCTAATACTGGCACGAAGTGGGGAGGACAAGCTATTTACTTACTCACCAGTGTGTATAAGATATGTTTCCAACCTATACAATTCTGAGCATTCTTTTTCCAATCGTTCCTACTGTACTTGCTGATCCATCTTGTTTTAGGTTCCTTTCGTGAATGCTTTTCATCAAGTGGCATCCATTTTAGCCATACTGTGGTTAGAGTGCAGTTCTGCAGGCTACTTCTGTTGACTTCCAGCTGCCTGCAAATTGGCAGATCAAATCTCACCAGACTCAAGGTTGACCCAGTCTTCCATCCGCCTGAGGTGGGTAAAATGAGAACCCAGATTGCTGGGGGCAATAGGCTGACTCTGTAAACCACTTAGAGAGGGCTGTGAAGCACTGTAAAGCAGTATATAAGTCTAAGCGCTATTACTATTGCTATTCTATAGCAATAGTAATCAGTTCTTCTGGAATCAGTTCTTCTTGCTACATGACCATTTCTATTCTTTTACTCTCTTGATGATATCCTAGACTCTTGTTTATTCTCTAATCCAGGTATTTCTATTTTATCTTGTAATGCTGAGCAAGTATCTTTCCATGGAGTACAGTATTAGATACACTTCCTGCGTATCCCCGAACTGCTAGCGAAGGTAAGTAGAACCCACCGCTGACCGCACTCCTCAAATGTTGCTAGTTTTTCCCTCTTCTATTTTTTCCTATTCTGCCAGCCCCGCCCCTCCCCTTCTCCCAGTCAAGCTGAACAAACTCACCCACTGTAGTTTTTGCATTCACTTTTGCTACCTTTCTTCTTCCTCCCTTTGGGGACTATAATGACACTCTTTCAATCATCAAGCACAGATGTAGTCTTCACACTATTAAACAAGCTGCACAGCGGCTGCATAAGTAAACCACATTCATATTTTAACATTTCCCCAGTTACACTGTCTGCTCCCGTAGCCTCCCCATTTCTCAATGCTTCCACAGCAACCTTCTCATTAATTTTCTTTTCCTTGTTTTTGGGGAGGGGGGGATGCAGTTGGGCCCGTGGGAAGGAACATTTGTAGCAGTTGTTTCCATTCTGTTCTCTTGACACATCACAGTCCTTCTCCTGTAGATTTCTACGATAATAATCCTTCAAAGCACCTTCCTCGTTTCAGTTTCATGATGGGTACAGGTAGTCCTCAACTTACGACCCCAAATCAGCCCAATTTGTTGTTCACTTAGGTTTGCCCCATTTCACAATCTTTCTTGTCTCCGTTGTTATGTAGATTGCTGCAGCTGACAAGTTAACAACAGGGTTGTTAAGTGAATCTGGTTTCCCTATGGACTTAGCTTGTCAGAAGGCCACAAAAGCAGATCACATGATCTTGGGATACAGCAACCATCATAAATATGTTGCCAAGCATCTTGAATTTTGAGCACATGACCATAGGGATGCTGAAAAGGTCGTAATTCTTGCTTGTTTTGTCAAGTACGTATTGGTGGTATACAAGGATATAACGATGTTTATATACATGATACTAGTAAGAGAGAAACATTAGGACAGGGGAAGGAGGGCACGCTGGTGGACTTATGTATGCTCCTTACTGATCTCTTAGGAATTGGGAGAGGTCAAGAGTGGATAGTCTAAGGGTAAAGTTTTGGGGGTTAGGTGATGATATTACAGAGTCTGGTAGTGAGTTCCATCTATCAACTACTTGGTTACTAAAGTCATATTCCCTGCAGTCGAGTTTAGAGCAGTTTACTTTAAGTTTGTATCTGTTGTGTGCTCGTGTGTTGTGGTTGAAGCTGAAGTAGTCATTGACAGGAAGGACACTGTAGCAGATGATTTTATGGGCTATGCTTAGGTCGTGTTTAAGGCAATGTAGTTCTAAGCTTTCTAAATTTAGGATTGTAAGTCTAGTTGTGTAGGGTACTCTGTTGCAAGTGGAGGAATGGAGGGCTCTTCTCTTCTCTGGACATTTTCTAGAGTGTTTATGTCCAAAATGTGGTGTGGGTTCCTGACAGATGAGCTGTATTTGAGGATTGGTCTGGCAGAACTTTTGTATGCTCTGGTTAGTAGTGTGAGATTACCAGAGCAGAAGCTACATAGCATTAGGTTAATAAATCTTGAAGCCTTTTTGGCGATGTTGTTACAGTGGGCCTTGGGACTTAGGTCATTTGATATGAGCATTCCAAGGTATTTTATGGAATTGTGAAAAATGGTCACAAGTCAGTTTTTTCAGTGCCATTGTAATGTCACAGTCACCAAATATTGCAAGCGGAGGACTATCTGTAAAGTCATTGCTTTTGTTTTTAATTCCTAATAGACTACATTGGGATTATTTATATATTACTGATCTATTGCTTCTAAATGTCTCAGCGTCTTTACTCCAGTTCCCTGGGCAAATATGTTGTATAATCTTCATGATTTGAATTATATATTTAGAAAATGTATTCATTTTCTGAGAAGTACATTTTTTAAAAAGTAACCTAGGTTTCTTCTTTTTTTTAATCTCCTGTTTACAGCATCAAAATGCTAATGGAGAAGTAGTTGTTTGTACTGTCGTTTGTCAAGATCTTAATGTGGGAATCAAACTATTTCTTCTGGTTAAGGTTTTTATTTATTTCATAGAAATTGAAACAAGTTATTAAAGAACAATAGAATGCAGTAAAAAACTGGTGTCAGAAAATCAGCAACAACAATAAGCATACTGAGAAACAAAAACGAAGTTTGGATGCTTTAAAAAAATCCCTAGCAATACGACCACATCCAAACAAGAGGGTAGAAATACAGAAAGAAGGAAGGAATGAACAAAGGAAGGAAGGAAGGAAGGAAGGTAGGTAGGTAGGTAGGTAGGTAGGTAGGTAGATAGATAGATAGATAGATAGATAGATAGATAGATAGATAGATAGATAGATAGATTACTACAGGCTGAAAGGATGAGTCTTAGAAAAACTGTTAGAAAATAAAGAAAAAGAAAAGGGTCCAAGAAAAGTTAAAAAGTTAAGAAAAAATAGAAAAACAAAGAAAAAAATGTTTCAAGAAGTAGGTTCTGAATTCTTCAGAGCAGTTATAAGCACAAATACACTTTAACCTCTTTCTCATCAACAGAGTAACATATAGAAAACACTGAATAAGTTCTCTTAGAAAAACATCCTAAAGGTACCTTTCTCTAATGCTCTCCTGTCACACTTTTTGTTTGTTTGTTTGTTTTGATGGTTAATAGCACATCCCTGCAATAATGCAGAAATAATGGTGCACTCTTTCCCCTGTCAAACAAGAACATTGCTATGATTAAATTTCAGTCCTGTGTCTATTTGCTCTTCAGCACTCACTCTTCCCAGTATGCAAAATGTCAATTTACTTAGTGGTTCTGCTGATTAAGTTAAAAAAAAATTGGAAAGAAGCTGTTTCTTTGTAGGACAACTTAGGAAAAGCTCTCTCTGCCTTCTCCCAAGAAAATGACATACTGACTTTCAAGAGCTCACCTGTGGGAACCACTTTAAAACAAGAAACTATTCTCTACCTGATCAGAGACTAACAATGCCTAGGATAGGGAGAGAAGAACAGATGGGGCATTGGTACTAGCCTGATACTCTCCTTCTCATAGGGTGGAACTATCATTTACTTATTTATTTATTTGATTGGACTTATCTGCTACCACTAGCAGCTGCAGAAAGGAGTTTTCAAGGGTGAAAAACCAGCTATCAGAGATTCCAGAGGGGAAACTCACCACTGGGGCAGACCATTGGTGTAGAACAGAGCCCACAAAAAGCCGGGGTGCTGGAAATGTGTCTAACACCAGGGCCTGGCTGGAGAACAGTGGGTCAGTAACAGAAGAAGAAGAAGATGGAGTGGAGCTGAGCCAACTTGGCTTTGTATAACAGTGAGCTGAAGAGAGCTGGGTCGAAGAGGGAGGAGCAAGAGGGGGTCTCTGATACAAATCCCTCGTCTTCTGACAGGACAACGTGAAGGAGCGCTCTCTCCTCAGCCGATGGATCTGATGAACCCTCTGCAGAGGAATCTAAGGCAGTGGTTCTCAACCGTCCTAATGCTGTGACCCCTTAAAACAGTTCCTCATGTTGTGGTGACCGCCAACCATAGGTCTAGTGCCAATTCTCCCAACAGCATTAAGGTGATTGGCAGGAAGATCAGAGAGATATCCCACTGCAAACACCTGATTGGTCATATTGCAAAAATATGTTCCAAGGTGCCAGAATAGAAGCTTTAGTTCCTAACACCATGGGAAATTTTTCTTTTCCCACGGTCTTAGGCGACCACTGTGAAACGGTTGTTTGACCACTGATCTAAGGAGTCAGGAGATCTATTGTCCCCCCCCCCCCACCCCTGGGTCACTGAGACCTACCCCCCGGAGAGCAGAATCTGCTGCACTACAATGGGCTGCTAATGGTTCTGAGACAGTCCTGTCGCTATGCCCTATTGGACCGCTGAGGCATGCATGGTCTGGAGGTCAGCCTGGTTAATTTGAACCACCGCAGTGTCAGAGGCACCAACTGTATAACTGACCCAGAGCTGTTAGCAACCTCAGGTGCTGATGTGACCTGAGATATTTGGGCTTGGTTCCCCGGGGAGGCTGCAGGTGTCAGAGATACCTCAGGCTGAGGTGACATAGCTGGTGGAGGTCGGACAGGCTGCCCCCAGAGGTTGCGGTCTGGCTGAAGAATTTGAGCTCTATCCAGAGATAGAAGGTCTCCTGAGGGAATCTGGACCCCGCCCGAAGGGAGGGCATTGGAAAGTGCAGGCTATATGCTACTGGCCTGCTTCTGACCATGCTTGTTTCTCCCCTTCCCTTGAGAAGGCTCAGATAGAGATGTAGACTGAGATGAGGCTTCAGCAGGTGCTTGGACTTGGCCTTCTTCTTAGAGGGAGACTCTGCCATGTCTCCTGCAGTTAGGATAGCTAGGTTAACGGATTATAGCTGGCTTCTGCTGGAAGCAGTATCTGTAAGCCCAAGAATCTTTATAAGCCTGGACTAGGTAAGACAGGGCCATGAGGAAAACAAAATGGCGTCTTTGGCCAACAGAGTCCTAAAATGGTGGCTCGCCAAACCCCTGAACCATGAAGAGCTCATACAGAAACCAGGAGAGGCCCAGGAGCCCGCAGAGGCTTTGGGAGAACCAACAAACTTGCCTGAGGTGAATGACAGCTTGTTTTCTCTCCAAGCACTTATGGGGCTCGCCGAACAATAGCTGATTGATCCCAGCTGACTGTCAGCCTTTAGATTATTTGTGTGCACACACTGCTCGGCAGGCCTACTACTTCAAAACAGGCGAGTGGAGCCTCTCTGCTCTCAGACAATCGTCGGAAGAGAAGGAGAGTTCTGGAGCTAGCGGCAGCGATGAGACGAAGAGAAAATAGCAGGAAGTGAAGGTGTGATTCCCCTCTTGCTATCAAGTCAGAGGTGGTCAGGAAATCACTGAGGTAATGAGGGTCTGTCACCTGACCCAGCTAGAGGCAGTTGGAGTGGAAAAAATTGCTAGCGCTGGAGCCAAAATCAGTGATTAACTCTCACAGCAACATAAACCTTTCCCCTCACTCTGATTCAGATGTTGGCAATTCAGGGGGACAGGCAGAACATACAAACTCCTGAGAGTAGCCAGTAATCAGAGGGAAATTAATGGGGAACAAGGCCCCAGATATTAGTCCCTCAGTTCTGTGAGGACTGGAGCAGGGCCAAAGCCCCTAATTGTTCCTGCCAGAGAAGCTTGAAAACTGACAGATGAATCAAGTAAGCCTCAAACTCATATGCAGTAACAGATGTAGAGTAGAGATATCATCTAATAAAACTATCAATCCTAGGCTGGAGCAAGACCACGTCTGTCCATACTGAAGACTGGGGGAAGAAGGCAGAAGTTCCCCCAAGTATTTAAATTAACAGACTTAGTCCTTATCTGATTGGATGAGGTCAACCCATCCTGGATGATATTTCCAACCCCTATGGAGAAAGACTATTCTCAAGATAGCATGCTTTGGGTCAAATGACTGCTCAATCACTGACTCGGTCCCACCAGCAAGGTCGCATGCCAATGTTGCATGCATTGTGGGCCATGTGAGTCATTCTTAAAGCTAAGCCCAAACCAGAATCTTTGGTTGCTGTGCCTCAACCATGGCTTGTGATAAATGTCCTCTAGTATAAGAGGCTCAAAGATAGGTTTTATTTGCAGTAGAGAGAGACACGCACACAAGATAGAAGCTCACTTGGTGGGTAGGATGGCTTGGAAGACTCAAAAACTATAGAATGAAATTCTGAAGTTGTGGGTTCTCACCACTGGAGGTTTTTAGAGAAGAGATTGGACAACTGCTTGCCTGAAACGGTAGAGGGTCTCTTGCTTCAGCAGATGGTTTACCTAGGAAACCTCCAAGATCCCTTCCTACTCTGCTATTCCATTATTAAATTATTCTGCTTCCCCTGATCAATCCCATGCCACACATTCTTATGTACATATTTACAAAGCAATTCAATCTTTCTCAGATCTTTTTCTAAATATTTTGGGCCAAGCCCCAAACAAAAGACAGAGTGGGCCTTCTCCGGGTCCCGTCAACTAAGCAGTGTCGGTTGGCGGGCCCCAGGGGAAGAGCCTTTTCTGTGGCGGCACCGGCTCTCTGGATCCAACTCCCCCCAGAGATTAGAACTGCCCCTACTCTTCCTGCCTTCCGTAAACTCCCTAAGACCCACCTTTGCCGTCAGGCATGGGGAAATTAAACATCTCCCCCTGGGCACGTTTAATTTATACATGGTATGCTTGTGTGTGTGTCTGTTAGTATATGGGGTTTTTTAAATCTTTAAATATTTTAATTAATTGGATTATTATGATTTGTTTCACTTGTTGTGAGCCGCCCCGAGTCTTCGGAGAGGGGCGGCATACAAATCCAAATAATAAATAAGAATAAATAAATAAATAAATAAATAAAAGACATTTCAAGAATTGAAATAATCTAAAATGGATACTGTTCATCCAAGCCAGGAATGCTAATCAATTAGTAACTCAACCCATCCAGATTATGGATTTTCCTGCACATTCCCATCTTGTGAATTATTCTCTTCCATAAACAAGATTTTTTAAAAATAAATTGGGGGGGGGGGGAATAAACAGGTGCAGCGAGAAAAAAACCCGGGAGAGTTTCAGCTTCTTCATTCACGAGGATTATTGGCATTGGCATTCTTTTCTCTTTAAAACAGTTTTTCAAATCTCCTTTTCTTTCTTTTTCTTTTTTCCCATGAAACCATGATGGCCTTTTTGCTAAGACGAGTACTTACAATTCATCGCCATTCTCATCTCCTGCAAGAAGTGTGCAAAGTTCCCCACATACTGTCTCCCGAGAACTTTGATTTTTTTTTTCCCCTGGATCAAGCTCCACATCAATAAATAGACAGAAGTATTCTTAGTCAGTCTTGCCCTTGTAGTGATTTATTTCAGCTAATACAGCAATAGTTTCTGGCTGGTTGATTTCTCTGTAATTTAGAGGAGTGAAATGGATTTTAAGCATTTATTTGGCATTTTGACAGGGAGGGGGCAAAATGTCTATACCATCTTCATCCCAAAAAGATGCTCAACAACAGAAAAAAAGGGGCATATTTTTAAATCTCCAGCAAATGTAAAGTTTAGGAATAACCTGATTAGATTAGGCCAAGCAATTATCTAATAAAGCATACTTTTTCTATGATGAATTGCCAGCATTTAAAGGCAATATTCTTTGCTTAATGTATTCCTCCTCCCTCTATGCGGAAGTCAGTCAGAAGCTGCCAACGGAACATATTAACCATGAACTCCAAGTCCTTAGACAAGCAAATCACAGCATGAACAGAAGAAAAGGGACTTTCAGCAAGCTCAGGAAATCCTTGAGATTTGCTGAAACACAAAAGATAGAGACCCGTGAAAGGGAAAGTCCAAAAACACAGGACAGAAATGTATAGTTATGCATGTTTTGATATAATAATGATGATGATGATGATGATGATGATGATAATAATAATAATAATAATAATAATAATAATAATAATAATAATAATTTATATTTGTATGCCGCCCCTCTCCGAGGACTCGGAGCAGCTCACAACAGCAATACACAATGTACAAATCTAATGTTAAAAGAACAATATAAAAACCCTTATTATAAAAAACAAACACACAACCTAACAAACCATACATAAAAAACCATAGTAGCTAAGAGGCATATCAGTTTCCCCATGCCTGGTGACATAAGTGGGTTTTCAGGAGCTTTCGAAAGGCAAGGAGGGTGGGGGCAGTCCCAATCTCTGGGGGGAGTTGAATCCAGAGGGCCAGGGCCACCACAGAGAAGGCTCTTCTCTTGGGTCCAGCCAGACGACATTGCTTAGTCGTCGAGACCTGGAGAAGGCCAACTCTGTGGGACCTAATCGGTCACTGGGATTCGTGTGGCAGAAGGCAATCCCAAAGATATTCTGGTCCAATGCCATTATGGTATATGTATGGATGTTTATGTAAAGATAAACATCCACACTACACACTACACACCATACTACAAAAAAATGTATAGAAACTTTAGAGAAAGGGCAGAGGAGAGAAACCAGAATGATTAGGGAACGGCAAATTATAACATATGAAGAGCAGTTGCAAGAACCGGGTATGGCTAGTCTAGCGAAGAGAAGGACCTGGGGTGACATGATAGCAGTGATAGCAGGAGATAGATAGGAAGAGAGATCAGTCAGTGAGTTGACCACACGTCCTGTCCTGCTGAGGACTGAGGGAAAAAGCAGAGTGATTGACAGACTTTGAGCTTTTATAACATGGGCTCAGTTCTGATTGGTTGACGGACGAGGTCAGCCCACTGACTGTTGTCTCCACCTACCTGGAGAATTATAACATATGAAGAGCAGTTACAAGAACTGGGCATGGCTAGTCTAGCAAAGTAAGGACCAGGGGTGACATGATAGCAATGCTCCAATACTTGAGGGGCTACCACACAGAGGAGAGGGTCAGGCTGTTTTCCAAAGCACCAGAAGGCCAGACAAGGAATAGCAGATGGAAGCTGACCAAGGAGAGATTCAACCTGGAAATAAGGAGAAACTTTCTGACAGTGAAGAACAATCCACCAATGGAACAGAAGTTGCCTATGGAGGTTGTAACAGTTCCAACACTTGAGTACTTCAAGAGTAAATTGGACTGCCATCTGTCTGAAATGGTGTAGGGACTCCTGTTTGAGTGGGGGGTTAGACTAGATGACCTGCAATGTCCCTTCCAACTCTAGTAATGGTGAAAAATATATTTTTTAAAAACGTGGAACAGGAACCATGGTGGTGCAGTAATTATTTGCAAGTTAACTCTGCCCGCTGCCAAGAGTTTGATCCTGACTAGCTCAAGGTTGACTCAACCTTCCATCCTTCCAAGGTCAGTAAAAGAGGACCCAGACATGCTGACCATATGTAAACCATTCAGAGAGTGCTGCAAAGCACCATGGAGCAGTATATAAGTGCTATTGCTCGCTATGGTTAAGTGGCCAATCATTGGGGTGAAACACACAGACAAAAATATTGAAGGGTGGAATCAGGATGGATACTCAGAGATGGCTGAAATTGATGGGTTCCAAAAAGTTGCTCATCCCTGAATTGCACTTAAATAGATTTTTTAGATATTAAGATTTAGATATTAAGGCTGATGGACAAGTTCAGAATCCCTCCAAAATGTTTTAAATATGTATACATTGTTTTGTTTTTATGTTTCATGTGTGTGGAGGGCGGGTTGCTTCTTGAAATTCTTTGCCGTACAGGTGAGAGAAAATTGAGCAGGCAGTGAAGGACACATCATTTGAAAGAGGTGTTGCCTCTACTAGATCAAGAACAACAGTTATCCCTTTTATGTAATAATGCTTTGGTTGCGGTTGATGTCTTAATAGGTTAAAGGCCATGACTTCAATAGCTAGTGCTCAGTGCCTCAAATTCATCTACTACCAGTTTGCAGGAGTAGATATCCACACATAAGCCATAAGTCAAAATTGCCTTCATGCCTGCAAGTGATCTAAATCCAACCCACCTTGAATTCCTTTCTATTCTTAATTTCCATGAATTTCCTTTAACGGTGATTTGGCCAGATTCTTGTACAGAGAACTTAAGCTTGCAATAAATCTTTATATCATTTGAACTGCCCGAATCTCCTGATTTCCCAGGTGCTTGATATGTATACCATGAACTGCAGACCATCATTAGAAAGGTGAACAATTGCCATCATAATAGCAATAACGTTTAGACCTATGGTGTACAGAGTCAGCCTCTTGCCCCAAACAACCTGGATCCTCATTTTACCCACCTCGGAAGGCTAAGTCAACCTTGAGCCTGGAGAGATTTGAACTGCCAAATTGCAGGCAGATTGCAGTCCACAGAAATAGCATTCTAATCACTGCACCACCGAGGCTCTTGTTTGCAAGAAACTAATTGACTTGTTACATAGAGGTAGGGATGGAGGTTAGCAATTATCTGATAGAAAGCAGAGAGGAAGAGGAGGCCAGGGGGGAAAAATAGACATTTGGAGAAAGACAACTGAAGAGGTAATGGAGTCACCAAAGTTGGGCTTTTGTCCAGTTACTTGTTATAGTTTGTACTACAGCCATGCTTCTACAAACATTTCCATCATTTGATGGATATTTTGTGAGGCAGTTGCAAGGCTTTAAAATGTCACCGATTGGAAAATAATAGCTTTAGGTTCACTTTTGCAGCGCAAATATAAATATCAGGATTTAAGAATTCGTATTTACTTTTGCGTTGAGACAGTCAAATCAGTGACTTAGTATTTCAGAGTGCAATGACTGTTGTTTGAAAACTGCCAGAATCAGAAATATTGCAAACATTTTTATGTTCCTAAAGCAGAACAGAGGGAAATACACCCTTGGGCCTATTTTAAGCTCCTCCATTTTTAGACTAAATGATAATGTTGAAGAAATATATATATATATATGATGACCCTACTATTATTATGTCCTGTTCCAGCTGGGACTGAGCTTCCTAACTTGCAAAAATCACTTGCAATATGTTTGAAGAGGAAATCTTTATATGATTGCATAGCTCATTTGTTTCTTTACAGACCATACAACATAAAGACATATTTTTTATGTTTTTTCCCTTTTCCCCAATCACAGTTCATATGTACCACTACAATATATATTATTTAAAATGTACTCCATACTAAGCACTCCCTCTCCCTTAATCCTGCTGTGGCAAGAGGGAAATGTTTTATTCCTGGGGGAGAAAAGAGAAAAAACACAAAGAGTGCACATTAAAAATATATACTCCCAGCAGGGACAACCAAAGGCATGGAGGTCATGCCAGCTGCCCAGTTAAAGCAAGCAGCAAGTATCCATAACAGGCAGCAAGGAAGATGCTGGAGGCAAATGGCCACTTTAATGATTTCATAAAAGACAGCAATAACACTTAAGACTTATATACCACTCCACAGTGCTTTACAGTACTCTCTAAGTGGTTTACACAGTCAGCATATTGCTCCCAACCATCTGTGTCCTCATTTTACTGACCTCAGAAGGATGGAAGGCTGAGTCAACCTTGAGGCAGTCAGGATCTTGGCAGTGGGAAGAGTTTGCTTGTAATACTGCATTCTAACCACTGTGCCACAAAGCCACAATACATCATCTCTATATTTTACTGAGAAAGCCATGTGGATGGACAAGACAAAATCCCAGCTGAGCCTCTTTAAAAACTCTAACCAAGTTATGCCACAACTCTGGAAATCAGGCTACATATACAAAGACTAAAGAAAGATAACTTAATAGAATGTGTTAACTGTTGTATAATATTCTGATTTAGAAAAGGCCTAGGAATGAGATACATTACTGATGATACATGCTAGAACATTGAAAAAGCTAAAGAATACAAAGATGAGGTCCATATCTGCTTCACTTATTACAGAAACCTATTGTGTCAACCATCTCAATCTGTGGGACATCCCGCATCTTATTGTCCTCTTGTGAAATCTATACACTGAATAAGTTGTTACCATCTGGATAAAAGACAGAAAAATTGACTACCTTCAAGTCAGCATCCTAATACATTATATAAGGGATATGGCTTGTTCACCCATAGTTTATTGAATAAACCAAAACTGCCTATGGAAGTGGAAGTGATGTGCCGGTGCCTGGAGGCTGTTGGGGCCTGGATGGGTGTCAACAAACTCAAACTCAACCCAGACAAGACGGAGTGGCTGTGGGTTTTGCCTCCCAAGGACAATTCTATCTGTCCATCCATTACCCTGGGGGGAATTATTGACCCCCTCAGAGAGGGTCCGCAACTTGGGCGTCCTCCTTGATCCACAGCTTACATTAGAGAAACACCTTTCAGCTGTGGCGAGGGGGGCATTTGCCCAGGTTCGCCTGGTGCGCCAGTTGTGGCCCTATTTGGACCGGGAGTCATTGCTCACAGTCACTCATGCCCTCATCACCTTGAGGCTCGACTACTGTAACGCTCTCTACATGGGGCTACCTTTGAAAAGTGTTCGCAAACTTCAGATCGTGCAGAATGCAGCTGCGAGAGCAATTATGGGCTTCTCTAAGTATGCCCATATTACTCCAACACTCCGCAGTCTGCATTGGTTGCCGATCAGTTTCCGGTCACAATTCAAAGTGTTGGTTATGACCTATAAAGCCCTTCATGGCACCGGACCAGAATATCTTCGGGACCGCCTCCTGCCGCACGAATCCCAGCGACCGGTTAGGTCCCACAGAGTGGGCCTTCTTTGGGTCCCGTCGACTAAACAATGTCGTCTGGCGGGACCCAGGGGAAGAGCCTTCTCTGTGGGGGCCCCGACCCTCTGGAACCAGCTCCCCCCTGAGATTAGGATTGCCTCCACCTCCTTGCCTTTCGTAAACTCCTTAAGACCCACCTCTGCCATCAGGCATGGGGGAACTAAAACACCTCCCCCTTGCCCATGTTGTGTTGTTGATTGATTGACTGTGTGCTTGTTTTTTATATATATTGGGATTGTTTTAGGAAATTACTAATTTTAAATTGTAATTAGATTGGTGGGCATTGGATTTTTATTATGTACTGTTTTTTATTATTGTTGTGAGCCGCCCCGAGTTTGCGGAGAGGGGCGGCATATAAATGCAATAAATCTAATCTAATCTAATCTATACATTCTAGGCATTACATCTTGGTTTGCTATGCACAAAGGTTGGGTTCACACAACATGTTAAGACACAATCCAACAATGACATTATAGTACAATGTGGAATGTGAGCTGGAGAATAGTGGCTGATTTCAACCTATGCTTCAAAATTTACTGAAAATTTATTAAAATCCAATGAGTAACATGCATATGCATTGACCCTGCAGGTTTCCAATAATTCAACCATGTAATTGCAATAATTATAGTAATCACTGTAATTATTGTGACCCACATGTAAGGTCAAGTGTTCACTATGTATTAAGTCAAATTATTCCTTTTTAATCCCACACATGCTTTAAGGAGCTTGAAATGTTATAGAGGATTCTCATTCAACCCAATTTATCCTTATCTTAAACTTGTAAAATATATTTAACCAAGAAGTAAGATGATTCACTAGACTAGAAGCTGACTGCAAGATGACTTCTATTCATGGTTCTAACCCAGAAATGGAACTGAAGCTGACAGCAGGCTGTTCTTACACTATAATCTGCTATTATCAGTTCAAACTTATTTCTTCTAGTTCGCTGGAATGAAAGCATTGGATTTATTGAGACCATAGCTTAGTAGTAAAGCACCTACAAAATTTCCAAGTACTTGAGAATAATCATGTGTGACCCTCTAAAGAGTTAGTCAACTAATTGTCAACTTGCAAAGCTTTCAAGTTACCATAAGCAGGAGGTGGGGAGAACTGGCAGAGTTGCTGACTGTACTAATTGAAACTACATTCCACAAATGTTTCTTTTACTGATTGTACCCTAGGTTGCCAGAGTCAGCAGGTTCACAGCCCTCCAACATGGTTCATTGAAAAATGTGATTTATGACATATCCAGTGAGGAGGCAGGAAAAAGAGTCATGAGGGCACATAACCTATGTAAGATCAGTTTTGATTGCATCGGAGTATTGAAGAAATGTCGCTCCTAATAAATGGCTATATTTCTTTTGAAGTTTGGCTCGTGGCTCATTAATTAATTAGGGCATCTTTTGGAAACTTCACACTGATATTGATAATACTCAGCT
Organism: Erythrolamprus reginae; assembly: GCF_031021105.1. NCBI lineage: Eukaryota > Metazoa > Chordata > Lepidosauria > Squamata > Dipsadidae > Erythrolamprus > Erythrolamprus reginae. The sequence goes on along the minus strand of NC_091959.1, from coordinate 21,298,605 downwards.
ATATGAATGAGTAATGTAATTTAGTAAATGCCCCTTTTTATAATCCCATTGGGATTATTATGAATCTTTGTAAAACTTTAGAATTGGGAAGAGGCAAAATAATGTTCTAAATTTTATCCTAAACTAGTCTGTTTGATTACTGTCTTCAGCAAAGCCTGGTGGTTTTGGGAAGTCTTCAGCAAAATTTTAAACTGGGTGGCTTACATGCAGTGAAGGGCTACCAAAATTTTTACTACCACACTGTGGGCGTGGCTTATGCAGGCACCCTGCATTTTCTTTCAACATTTTTAAGTTCAAATTGGATGCTGCGGTGGAGCTCCATTTTCGCTATCCCACTGCATTCCCCCCCCCCCCGGTCCGGGCAATAACCCACCCCTGCTTACATGTGCCAAAAACCAGTAGGTTGAATATTTATGAGGTTTCTATTTTGTTTCTGAAGACGGAAAGTGAAATGTTGATCTGGGCCAACTTCATATATACTGACATCTTTTCATTTGAAAACATCTCATACCATAACGAATCCTTAAATAATAGCTTGTTCACAACCCACAACTATTACAGTTTGTTCATACAAGACATCCAGGCAGTTTTCAACTAACATAAAATGTGATCTCAGCCTTTGCATTCCTTGCTAACTTGCATGAGAAGGTCCCATTAAATACCGTAGACTGCTTAAGGCACTAAAACATCTCTGGTTTAGACAGGACGCTGGACAAAAAGGTCGCAGTTATTCATAGACTGTTTTTACTGGAGCTGCGTAAGAGGAAAAGAGAGACCAACATAAAACAGACTGCTCAATTCTACCTTTCCTTCCACAGCTTCCAATATTATCTGTAATAAATGAGAAACTCTTTTGCGGTGCCTGTTCTTTTATACCCCAGGTGTCGGCTTGTTTGTTCCTTTGAAGTGGGATATATTTTGTGCGCTGTTCCAGCCAAAGAGAACAAATCTATTTGCCTCCCAAATGTTCTCTCCATATTACTCCTCTGTTTCCCATTTCCAAACAGTTCCCGGAATCCTTTGCCTACTTAGAACAGCTGTTCTGGTCCCTTTTTTTGGCTCTGCTTCACTGATGCATGGAGTGACAACTCTATGGAGATGGGAACAAGGTCCCTAATTCTAATCGTAAACTTGATTGCTAAATAATTATTTGTCTGTTTGGTTGCATCTGCCAGGAAGGGAGGGAGGGAAGGAGGAAAGAAGGGAGGGAGGGAGGGAGGGAGGGAGGGAGGAAGGAAGGAAGGAAGGAAGGAAGGAAGGAAGGAAGGAAGGAAGGAAGGAAGGATCTCAGCAATTCTTTGTCCAAGGAGCTCAGGAACATTTCTTGTGATGCCCCACCCAGACTTCATCTGCACTTAGATTTTCTGCTTAGAAGCCCAAATTCTGAAAAAGTAGCACAGGGATAGAAGACTCATCCTTGCTCAAACACATTGCTGTCCAGTCTTTTTGGAGATAGAAAGAGGAGGGGGTAATTAAAAATTTCCACTGTGACTCAAACAACAAACAGCGACTAGTATGGAGGGAGAGGGCTGAATTGATTAAAGAAAGTAAGACACTGAGTCTAGAACATTTGTGTTACTTTCTTTTTTCATACCTTAGAACAGGGGCTGGCAACCTTAAACCATTGAAGAGCCACAGAGGTCCTAACCGGAAGCCTCCCGTACAATTCTGGAGCTGACCAGAAGCCCGGTTCCCCCACCATAGAGTCTCCTCCTAGTGCAGTGTCCTTTTTCCTCTACCTGTAATAACCAAAAGTCCTATCAATTTTGGTGCCAACTGGAAAACCTACCCCTTGCCATAGAGTCTCCTCCTGGCATGCCCTGCTTCCACACACACACCTACCGGACGTTCCTCTCAAAATTGTGGCACCAACCAGCGACAGAGAGCTGCAGTAGAGGGATGCAGCTCCCGAGCTGCGGGTTGCTGACCGCTGCCTTAGAATAATGTAGCACTACAACAGTTGTCAACCTTACAAGTTGCCTCTCCTTCTCTTGCTCATGCTAAGACACAATTACACAACCAGGAATGCATGCATCTCTCAAAAACCTGTGGTCCCCAAAAATCAAATGTACACCTTTGGGCGTGCAATAACTCTGTAGGAGATTCTCCAAATTAAACCTTAATGGGCTAGATATAGTAAACTAATAAATGCATAGAGAATAATCATCATAATTAATTTAATTTTAAATAAGTTTCTGGGGTTCTGGAAATAGGAATCACCACAGATGGGTAAATAGAAAGTCTTTTGGAAGAGGAATTGAGTGTAAGAGAAATTCACAAAGAAAAAAAAATCACACATGGTTGCAAGAGTTTCTAACCCAATAGAGGAACTGTAACCTCAAAAACCTACTATTCAGATTGGAATAGTGATTACTAATTTTTAGCTGAAGAACAGGTAACTTAATCAGAGGAATGAACAGGGCACGTCCATAAGAACTAAGGTTTGTCCTTGTATTAATTTCAATTGGAACTGGATGGGTGGGCATTGGATTTGGTATTGTGTACTGTACTGTTTTTTTATTATTGTTGTGAGCCGCCCCGAGTTTGCGGAGAGGGGCGGCATATAAATCCAATAAACCATAAACCATAAAGACTGGAAATTTGTTTTTAGTTGAATGTAAGGGAAGTATATAATCAATGCATTTTTTCTCAATTTAACAACCTTAAGCTAGCTGGGAACATTGAGACTTGAACTCCACACAACTTAAAGCTGTTGAAGTTGAGAAACACTGCATTAATGGGACAGTCTTCTGCTGTGCTGTGGTCTCCTCCTGAGGTGCTGATTTTTACAAGCAGCTCCAGGCTCCTTTATGCTCAGCCCTTAAAAGAGCAGATATTCTTTTCCAGTCGTTGCTAATTGAATATGACACATTGGCCTCCTGGATTCTTTTTTTTTTTTCCCCTGTTATTCGCTTTTTGAGTGAGCTAACATTCACAATAATCTGTGCAGGTTGTTTTGTGAGCCTCTTAGCCAAAAGATGTCTCACCAATACATTAGCAAATGTATAAATAAATTCATTTGTGTACGCAACCTGAAGCAATGGAAATGAGGAGAAAGTGAGCCGTGGTGCTTTGCAATATTGCTATATGTTGCATGAATTAAAAGAAACAGGTCCTTCAACCAAATATTGGTGCTCTCCTTGGTGCTGAACTCAAGTCTTGCTGATCTTTAGAAAAATCCTGGGTCCCTGGGCTATTCAAACCAAGCATACCCTACCTTATAGAGTCCATGACTACATCCAGAATAGGTGCTTTCCATGGTGTAGCTCCTCAGCACTCCAATTTCCCTCCAAACCACCACTCGGGCTGTGGAATCGCGCGACTTCTCCATCAAGAAGCTGCAGCTACTCATGAGAAAAGCAGGAGCCACTTTATCCAAGATCTTTGGCAGAGTCTGCAACATATCAAAGGATTGCAACATATCAAACATATCAAAGATAAATAAGGCACAGTGGTTAGAATGTAGTGTTGCAGGCCAATTCTTCCCCACAGCTAGGAGCTGGATTCTGATCGGCTCAAGATTGACTCGGCTTTCCATCCTTCAGAGGTCGCAAACACGAGGACCAAGATTGTTGGGAGGAATATGCTGACTTAGAGAGGGCTGTAAAGCACTAGAAAGCAGCATATAAGTCTAGGTGCTATTGCTATTAGATTTTATTATATTCTTTACTTTGACAATGGCTTCTTACTTTTCCGCTTGAAATTTTAAATGGAACTAGGAATAACTAGCCAATTTTGCTGGGCTTGGAGTGGACTTTTTTCCCCCCAGATTTTGAACTGCTCATTTCATCTTCCTCAGAGAAGGATCAATCTGGGTCGTAACTTTCTTAGCATTTGAATGGGAAACCACAAAAATGTGTCAGTTTAGTAGGCTAAACTGAGAAATTGGGGGGAGGGGGAGAGAAAATGAACTAAGTTATATAGAGCAGTGATTTTCAACCTTTTTTGAGCCGCAGCACGTTTTTTACATTTACAAAATCCTGGGGCACACCACCAACCAAAATGACACAAAATGACACCCCAAGACACTCTCCTCTCTTTTTCCATCCCTGTCTCCTCCCCACCTTGTGTGTGTGTGTGTGTGTGTATACACTCTTGAACCATTTCCAAAAACAGGTGAGGGCTGGGGGGTTTTTTCTCTCTTGTTCTTTGGGTGCCTTTTATCATATGCTTTAAATCAAGAGTCACTTCTCTCTCTCTTTTGTTTCTCTCTCTTTCTTCTCATTCTCTGTCTCAATCATTTTCTCATTTCTCTTTTTTCCTCCCCTTTTTGCTCATTTCTCTCTCTCTCTCCCTTCCTCTCCTTTTCTCTCTCTCTCTTGCTTTCTTTCTCTCTCACTCTTGCTTTCTCTCTCTTTCTCTTTTCTTTCTCTCTCGTGCTTTCTCTCTCACACACTCTCTCTTTCTCTCTCTCTTTCTCTCTCTCTCTTGCTTTCTTTCTCTCTCACTCTTGCTTTCTCTCTCTTTCTCTTTTCTTTCTCTCTCTTGCTTTCTCTCTCACACACTCTCTCTTTCTCTCTCTCTCTTTCTCTCTCTCTTGCTTTCTTTCTCTCTCTTTCTTTCTCTCTCTCTCTCATTCTCTCTTTCTTTCTCTCTCTCTCTCACTCTCTCTCTCAGCAAAAAGTTGCGAGACCGGAACCTGAGCTTCCTTCTTCGTGGCACACCTGACCATGTCTTGCGGCACACTAGTGTGCCATGGCACACTGGTTGAAAAACACTGATATAGAGGAATGTGTTTATTTTTAAACCATCCTACCTGACATGCTGATAAAGTAGACAGTGAATTGTTATAGAACAAATTCACACCTTATTTCAGGATAGAGTCATGGAGTAGTCTAATGTGAACCTTTGTCCCTTTAGCCCTAGTCCTAGCTTGACTAATAAGAATTTATTTATTTGGTTTATTTGTATCCCCACCTTTCTATTCAACTGAATATTGAACACCTGAGGTTGCAGGATAAGAGAGAGAAAGAGAGAGAGAATACATTGGTATATCAATAGAGACTTAAGCTGTGCTGCCAATGATATAGCAATTCAGATAATTGTAAGAATTCACTCTTGTACATTGAATGATATACATAAACAAGAGAATGGAAAGCTGGGAGACAAAAATCTCTTGAATATCAAAATGAAAAGCTGGGAGTGTTTTGTTTTGTTTTTGTTTAATTAGAAAGACGTCAGGCAGATACCAAATTTGTCTTTTTAATAACACAAACAATATGAAACAGCACTCATCAATACCCTCAAAATCTGAATGGGCAGCAAATTAAAAACAAATAAGAGGCAATACATTATGCATAATAGATAGATGGCATTTCATACTGCATTGGAATAATATTATATTAGGCTGCAACTTTTTTATCCGTCATATTTTTTATAAAAATCAAAACTGATAGAAAAGGTTCAAAAGAAAAAAACAGTCTGCAAGGCAAGATATAAGTAGCCAAAAGCTAATATATGATACAAGACTAAACCTAGAAGTTGTTGGGTCAAATATAAAGTCTGTGCAATGAGGTTGCTTCAATACTGGTTCATAACCCAATTTTTTTTTTAGTGCAGTGGTATGTGCAGTTACATTCAGACAGCCTAGATGTTCTTGGGCCTTTCAGGTTCTTTATCTATCTATCTATCTATCTATCTATCTATCTATCTATCTATCTATCTATCTATCTATCTATCTATCTATCTATCTACCTACCTACCTACCTACTTATTTATTTGACTTTTATGCCGCCCTTCTCTTTAGACTCAGGGATGGCTTACAACATGTTAGCAATAGCAATTGCCAAGTATTTTTTTCCTTTTAAACCCATCTTTCTTTTCTTCACACTCTGATAAATCTCACTGCTAATAATACTTTTATCATGATATAGAAGGGAGATGCCTGTGACAAAATGGCTGGCAACTCCAAAACCATTTACAGAAAATATATCTTTATTTATTTTTACCCAACTAAACAAAACAGTCAACGAAGCAGTGGAAGTGATGTGCCGGTGCCTGGAGGCTGTTGGGGCCTGGATGGGTGTCAACAGACTCAAACTCAACCCAGACAAGACGGAGTGGCTGTGGGTCTTGCCTCCCAAGGACAATTCCATCTGTCCATCCATCACCCTGGGGGGAGAATCATTGACTCTCTCAGAGAGGGTCTGCAACTTGGGCGTACTCCTTGATCCACAGCTCACATTAGAGAAACACCTTTCAGCTGTGGCAAGGGGGACATTTGCCCAGGTTCGCCTGGTGCACCAGTTGCGACCCTATTTGGACCGGGAGTCACTGCTCACAGTCACTCATGCCCTCATCACCTCGAGGCTCGACTACTGTAACGTTCTCTACATGGGGCTACCTTTGAAAAGTGTTCGGAAACTTCAGATCGTGCAGAATGCAGCTGCGAGAGCAATCATGGGCTTTCTCAAATATGCCCATGTTACACCAACACTCCGCAGTCTGCATTGGTTGCCGATCAGTTTCCAGTCACAATTCAAAGTGTTGGTTATGACCTATAAAGCCCTTCATGGCACCGGACCAGATTACCTCAGGGACCGCCTTCTGCTGCACGAATCCCAGCGACCAGTTAGGTCCCACAGAGTGGGTCTTCTCTAGGTCCCCTCAACCAAACAATGTCGCTTGGCGGGACCCAGAGGAAGAGCCTTCTCTGTGGCAGCCCCGGCCCTCTGGAACCAACTCCCCCCAGAGATTAGAATTGCCCCCACCCTCCTTGCCTTTCGAAAGCTGCTTAAAACCCACCTCTGCCACCAGGCATGGGGGAACTGAGATACACTTCCCCCTAGGCCTTTACAATTTTATGCATGGTATGTCTGTATGTATGATTGGTTTTTATATAATGGGTTTTTAACTGTTTTTAGTATTGGATTTTGTTATATAATGTTTTATTGCTGTTGTTAGCTGCCCCAAGTCTGCGGAGAGGGGCGGCATACAAATCCAATAAATGAATGAATGAATGAATGAATAAATAAATAAATAAATAAAACTACCACTGATTCCTATAATTGAAGGTAATCCATTTCATGGATAAAATACTCTGTTTCAGATCACCTTTCTGATGATCCAGGAATTTGGATCATCAAGTTGGCAGAAAAGTCAACTTTGCTAACTTCGTTGACCAGTGTAGAAAAAAAAATTGCAGTTTCCGATTTGAAAAATCATGTGTTTGTTCAAATTAGCATGTGTTTGTTACCAACAAAAGTCCAGATTATATTAGGGAAATCATCCTCATCACAAGCAGATAGGAAATTGTCAGACAAATAAACAATATTAACCAGTCTTTGGTTAATGGGAAATCCTTAGAGGCAAGCCAATGTCACATCAATGGGCTTATTCTTTTTCCGGATTGCGCTCTAAGAGTTGTTTATTGAGAAAGCATCAAGAACCGAAATGCATCCTCCAGTTGAGTCGCAATGTTATCATCAGCATCATGCCAATTATTTCACTTGTGTCTTCCCCCATCAGTTTCCATTCAGTGTTATGAAACAGAGAATTCGCTTTTGAAAACAAAGGGGAGCCTTTCGTGAGCAGAGCATGATGCCTTTCTACTTATTGAGTGATAAGGTAGTTTTAAAAAGCTGCCTTTCCCATTTTTCATTGTACAATTCTTTCTTTGGCAGTCTTAATTTTTGAAGGCTTTCACTCAAGGGAAGATATCAGGGGAGAATGTTTACCCAGGACCTTTTCAGATCAGAAAGGATGAACAGCCACAATATTTTCAGTGTAACATTATCTACCACTTCCAGGAGGAAAGCAAGCTCAGAAACATTGGCTAAAGAAATCAGAAAGATAACGGTTCTGCGGGGAATGAAAACTTGGGGGAAAAAGATCAAGTAAGACTTTTTGGAAAGTGTTCCTAGCTTCGTCAAAGAACAGACATCATTAGAGAGTCCTGAAAATAAATGGCAGCAACTTTTTGAACCCCCCTGGGTCACTGGCTTTGCACACACAGATGTTAGTGACCTCATCCAATGTTACTTTGAGAAGGTGTGGAGAAGTGCAAACAATATTTTACCAGCTAAAAATATGACACTTCTCTGTTTATCTGTTGATGCATTTGGCCATCTATCAATTAAGGGTTATTATAACCCTCTCCCATTTATAATCTTCTCCTATTGGTTTCTTATGATTTATCCATTGTTGTTTGTAACTTATGATTAATTATTGTAATTATGATTTGTGATCTATGAGCTTTTATTTGCTGTTTATATGTATACTTTGAGCTTATGCACTGGAGACAAATTCCTTGTGTGTCCAATCACACTGGGCCAATAAAAAATTATTCTATTCTATTCTATTCTATTTTACTCTGCTCTGCTCTGCTCTACTCTACTCCACTCTACTCCACTCTACTCCACTCTACTCTACTCTACTCTACCCTACTCTATTATTCCATTCCATTTGCAGTGGGGCAGAGGTTAACATGCAGTACTGCAGGCTACTTTTGCTGACTGTTAGCTGACTGCAATTTGGCAGTTCAAATCTCACCAAGCTCAAGGTTGATTCAGCCTTCCAGTCTTCCAAGGTGAGTAAAATGAGTAAAATGTTTGGGGGCAATACACAAATATATAATAAACTGCTTAGAGGGAGCTGTAAAGCACTGTAAAGTGGTATTTAAGTTTAAGTGCTATTGCTAAGTGCTATTGTTATTCAACTCCACTCCAATCTAAAATCAAATGATGTTCAATGTTTTTTTCTCATTTTAAAACAAAAGAAAAGTTACCATTAGCAGCAGCTAAATCTCCAGAAATCAGCAAGATCCCTCTCCCCCCCCCCCAGGAGAGAGCTGAGCTGATGTTTACAGATAACAAAAGGTATCAAGAAATAAAACAAGTGGGTGGCAAGTTTTGGTTGTAGCTTGACTTTAAAGACTGTTGGATTTACTGGGGAACTCTATGTGATACAGAATGTTCTTATATATGACACTGGGTCTTAGCTCTTGTTGTGAGCCGCCCTGAGTCTTCGGAGAGGAGCGGCATACAAATCCAAATAAATAAATAAACAAACAAACAAACAAACAAACAAACAAATAAATAAATAAATAAATAGGCGGTGTAATTTATTACTCAGTTACAATGGGGTATCTAAGGATGTTTCATATGCTTGTATCGTTATCTTTAACACTATGTTAAGCTATGGACTGTTATACTATGCACTATGTTCTTATAACATGTCTAATGGAGATTCTCGGTCATCCAGATCATGGTTGCCCCAAGGATGCTTATTCAAAAGGCAACTGGACATTTCACTTCTCCTCCAAGAAGCTTCTTCAGTTCTGACTGAATGGTGGAGGATGGAAGGATTTATGGTGTTTTTATATTGTTGTAACAACACAATCCTTTCACCAGTTCTACGAAGGTTCCATATCCATTTTCACTATTCAGGTGACCCCAAGAGAACAAATAAACCTCCAAGTGGCCTCAACAACTCTCAGAGAGTGTGCTAACAACCAGATGACTGCAAGGAACATAAATCCTTCCATCCTCCATCATTCAGTCAGAATTCAAGAAGCTCCTTGGGGGAGAAGGGAAATGTCTTCAAGACAAAACAAAGTCCAGTTGTCTTGGAAAAACACCTTTGGGGCATTTTTACAACACATAGCAATTCCTCAAATCCAAACAAACCGTACATATTATTGCTTGGTAAAAAGCAATTCATCCTATTTAAGTTCTGCCCAATCCAGTTTAAACAATGAGAAACTATATGCTGGGTTGACTTCAGCTTCTTAACGAAATAAAAATTACTTTTCCAATCAACCTTTTATGTTAGTTAAAGAACAATTCTGGTAAGTAAATGGTAGGTAGGCATGTAGCCCTAATTTGTAAACATTAGCAAATACCAATTTAATATTCTATTTGTTCTAACCGTGTTTCTTGGATCTAAAGATAATGATTCTCTCCCCTGTTTATTTTCTCATTAATTGTCTTTTAATTGTATATTTTCAAAAAGAAATGTAAAAGACCCATTTACAATATCGTGCTAAGATGTTAGAAAATGAAGGCTTGCTCTCTCTCTCCTAATATAACCAAGCTCCTGAAACCACAGAATTCCTGTTTTTCTCACTAGACCTCAGCTAGAATTTTTCAGGAGTAGTCTACCCTTCAAGAAAAACTACAAGATTTTTCTTCCTTTTTAAAATGTTTTTTTTTCCCACGGTCCTTGAGAAACACATTATCCCTGGAAGGATTTCCATCGAATAATTCTCCTAATTCTCTTCATTATTCTTAGATATTATTCCTTGCTTAGGCAAGTTAATGAGATGCCAACCTGATGGGTTTCAGCAAATTTGACTTGATAAATTCCAGGAGATTTTGGAATGAAAAGATGGGGATAAGGCTGCAGAAATGGGATGAGTAGGATACTGAGGTGCCCAATCTCTCTACTCTAATCAACAGCAGACTGATGTTGTAATCTTCCCATGTCCTGTTTTCTGAGAATCTTTAAGAGCTGGGGTGGCACAGTGGTTAGAGTGCAGCACTGCATGCTACTTCAGCTAACTGCTAGCTGTAGTTCAACAGTTCAAATTTCACCACCGGCTCAAGGTTGACTCATCCTTCTGAGGGTGGGTAAAATGAGGACCCAGATTGTTGGGGGCAATATGCTCATTCTGTAAACTGCTTAGAGAGGGTTGTAAAAGCACTATGAAGTGGTTTGTTTGTTTGTTTGTTCATTCATTCATTCATTCAATTTTTTAATGCCGCCCTTCTCCTTAGACTCAGGGTGGCTTACAACATTTTACCTACCTTGAACTGCTGACCTGCAGATCTAGCAGTCAGCTTAAATGGCCTGCAATACTTCACTCTATCCACTGCACTACCTCGGCTCATCATATACAGTAAGTCTAAATGCTATTGCTATCTTTAATATTTATATTATAGATATATTGTGTTGGCAGTTCTGTGTTAGCAAAAACTTCAGAAGAGAAGGATTTTGGGGTAGTGATTTCTGACAATCTCAAAATGAGTGAACAGTGCGGTCAGGCAGTAGGAAAAGCAAGTAGAATGCTTGGCTGCACAGCTAGAGTTATAACAAGCAGGAAGAGGGTGTGTGATATAGCGCGCTGGTGAGACCACATTTGGAATACTGTTTTCAGTTCTGGAGACCTCACCTACAAAAATATATTGACAAAATTGAAAGGGTCCAAAGACGGGCTACAAGCATGGTGGAGGGTCTTAAGCATAAAACTTATCAGGAAAGACTTAAAGAGCTCAATCTGTATAGTCTGGAGGACAGAAGGAAAAGGGGGGACATGATCGAAACATTTAAATATATTAAAGGGTTAAATAAAGTTCAGGAGGGAAGTGTTTTTAATAGGAAAGTGAACACAAGAACAAAGGGGCACAATCTGAGTTTTAGTTGGGGGAAAGATCAGAAGCAACATGAGAAAATATTATTTTACTGAAAGAGTAGTAGATCCTTGGAACAAACTTCCAGCAGATGTGGTTGGTAAATCCACAGTAACTGAATTTAAACATGCCTGGGATAAACATATATGCATCCTAAGATAAAATACAGGAAATAGTATAAGGGCAGACTAGATCAGTGTTTCCCAACCTTGGCCACTTGAAGAATTCTGGGAGTTGAAGTCTAAATATCTTCAATTGGCCAAAGTTGGGAAACACTGGACTAGATGGACCATGAGCTCTTTTTCTGCCGTCAATCTTCTATGTTTCTATGTTTCTAGATCTATAGATATAGCTATATCTAGATTACAGATATACAGTGGTACCTCATGATACGAACGCCCTGCCATACGAACAACCCGAGATACGAACCCGGGGTTCAGAATTTTTTTGCCTCTTCTTACGAACGTTTTCCGTCTTACGAACCCGCCGCCGCCACCTCCGAGAAGCCCCGCCGCCCGGCTGTTGCTTTTGGAAACAGCCGGGGGGCTTCTCAGCGTCCTCCTGAACCCGAACGCCAAACCCGAACTTCCGGGTTCAGCGTTTGGGAGGCCGCTGAGAAGCCCCCTGGCTGTTTTAAAAGGTGACAGCCGGGGGGCGGGGCTTCTTGGCAGCGGCGGCGGGTTTGTAAGATGGAAAATGTTCGGGTTCGGGAGGCCGCTGGGAAGCCCCACCGCCCGGCTGTCACCTTTTAAAACAGCCGGGGGGCTTCCCAGCAGCCTCCCGAACCCGAACGTCAAACCCGAAGAAGTAGGACCTTCCTAACTCCCTCCCCTCCCAGTCAAAAACCCAAAGCCTGTCTGTTGCCGCACGGTTTAGCCAGGACAGGAGCGGCGAAGTGCCCGGTTTCAACTTCGCATTCCTCCACGTCACTTCGCTGCTCCTGTCCTGGCTAAACCGTGTGGCAACAGACAGGCTTTGGGTTTTTGGCTGGGGGGGGAGGGAGTTAGGAAGGTCCTACTTCTCCCCTCCCAACCAAAAACCCAAAGCCTGTCTGTTGCCGCACAGTTTAGTCAGCCCAGGAGCGGCGAAGTGATGTGGAGGAATGCGAAGCTGAAACCGGGCGGTTTCAGCTTTTCATCCCTCCACGTCACTTCGCCGCTCCTGTCCCGAGCCGAAAACCCAAAGGCAGTCTGCTGCCTCCCGCTTGAGCCAGGAGGCATTCAGGGCATGGAGGAATGGGAAGCTCAAACGCCAGTGGCTTCAGCTTCCCATTCCTCCATGCACTTCGCCCTGAATGCCTCCTGGCCGCCTGGCAGAGCACTCGCAGCCAGCGGGCGGTGGCGGGGGACAAAAGGCAGGCCAGCGTCCAGCTCCTGCCTCTCCGGAGCCACCGATCGAGTGGAGCAGCGGTGCAGGGAAGGAGAAAGAGAGAAGCAGGCGGTGACAGCGGGGGAGAAAAGGCAGGCCAGCGCCCGGCTCCTGCCTCTCCGGAGCCGCCGACCGAGCGGAGCGATCTTCTGCCGGCCATGGGCGAAGGGCAGGGAAGCCGGTGGCTGTAGCAGCTGGTGCAAGAGGCTTCCCCGCCCTTCACCCATGGCCGGCAGAAGATCACTCTTGCCCGGCTCCCCGCGCCTCTTCTGCTGGCCACAGCAGACCGCCTTTGGGTTTTCGGCTCGGGGAGGAGGGAGTTAGGAAGGTCCTCCTGCTTCCCCCCCTGAGCCAAAAACCCAAAGGTGGTCTGCCGCCGCCGGCTTGAGCCAGGAGGCATTCAGGGCGAAGTGCGTGGAGGGTTTGGCGTTGGGGTTTGGCGTTTGGGTTCAGGAGGCTGCTGAGAAGCCTCCCGGCTGTTTTAAAAGGTGACAGCCGGGCTGCGGGGCTTCCCAGCAGCCTCCAGAACCCCGAAACTTTGCCAAACTTCCAGGTTCGGGAGGCTGCTGGGAAGCCCCCCGGCTATTTTAAAAGGTGACAGCCGGGCGGCAGCGTTTTTTTGCGGGGTTTTTTTTGTTGTTGCATGGATTAATTGACTTTACATTGTTTCCTATGGGAAACAATGTTTCATCTTACAAACCTTTCGTCTTACGAACCTCCCCCTGGAACCAATTAGATTCGTATCTTGAGGTACCACTGTATGTAGATATATTCTATTATTTATAATAGAAGACACCAATGATTGAACCCAAGTTCTCCTGTGAACAAGCTGCATATTTAATTCCTGAGTTAAACTCTGCCTTTCTACAATTGCCAATTTTATTACAGGGAGTCCTTGACTTACAACAGTTTGTTGAGTGACCTTTCAGAATTACAACGGCGCTGGGAAAAGGGACTTATGCCCGCTTTTCACACTTATGACCGTTGTAAGTGTGAAAAATTCATGATGATCAAAATTTTGAGACCATGATCAAAATTCAGACATTTGGCAACTGGCTGATGTTTATGACACTTGCAGTTTCCGGGGGTTTCCTGTGACTTTCTGACAAGCAAAGTCAAATGGGGAAGGCACTTAACAACCATGTGACTCACCTAACAACTGCAGTGATTTACTTAACAACTGTGAAAAAGAAAGGGGCATAAAATGAGGTAAAACTCACTGAACAAATGTTTCACTTAGCAACAGAACCTAATGGAAAGAGGACTTTATCCAAATAATTCTTTATCCAAAGAATACTGTAACCAAAGAATTTTCAGAAACGAATGTAAGTAGGAAAGGTCTTGGGAGGCAGGAGGAAGATGACGATTGTGTAAAGTATCTCAGTCCATCACAGAGGGAGATATGGGAAGCATCTCAGAATGAACCTTCCTTAGTTTTTTAGAGACTAAAAGTACGAGTGCAGAGAAGAGCAACAAAGATGATTAGGGGACTGGAGGCTAAAACATATGAAGAATGGTTGCAGGAACTGGGCTTAGCTAGTTTAATGAAAAAAAGGACCAGGGGAGACATGATAGCAGTCTTTTAATATCTCAGGGACTGCCACAAAGAAGAGGGAGTCAAGTTATTCTCCAAAGCATCTGAGGGCAGGACAAGAAGCAATGAGTGGGAACTAATCAAGGAGAGAAGCAACTTAAAAGTAAGGAGACATTTCCTGACAGAACAATTAATCCATGGAACAGCTTGCCTCCAGAAGTTGTGATGCTCCAACATTGGAAGTTTTAAGAAGATGTTGGATAACCATTTGTCTGAAGTGGTGTAGGGTTTCCTGCCTATGCAGGGGGCTGGACTAGCAGACCCCTGAGGTCCCTTCCAACTTTGTTATTCTATTTTATTCTAAGGGGAAAGAAATTGAAAAATACTTTCAGATTTGCAAGACTCTGTTAATCTCGCCTGAGGTTAAAGGTGAAGCTGAAGAATTAAAAATGATTAAAGAACTCACTGTTGAGCTTCTCGTCTTGACTACTTTGAAGAGCTAACAAAAAACCTGTTCTGCTTTGAGGCTATGTTTCAGGTATCAACGATACAGACCTTGTCTTTATGCCAACTGATTGGAGATAATAAGGTTTGCCATTTATCCCCTTTTATAGAATCCTACATTGCCCATTATTGCTGGCAAAGGGATGTGCAGTGTCATTTATATGATGGCATGAAACCCATTTCATGGATTCAAGAACAGGAGTCTTCAGGAGGTTGCAGAACCAAAATTCTGACATGCTATATGATGCTTCTTGTAGCTTCACTATCTATATTCAAACAGTATCAGAAGGATCACATCTTTCCCCATTCCTATGTGTAGAAAACAGGCTACATAACAGACAACTGATAAAAACAGTTTTCTTTGGGGTCATCAGCTGTTGATTCAAAATTCCTGAAGGAAGCATTAATTATTTGAATGAAATTGCCAGCATTTTCCAATTTTACCAAATTCAACAGAAATGCAATTTCCATCTAGAACCATGAACAGGTTTAGTCAATGCTGCCTTCAGGATCCTACCATTGGATCATTAGTCCACAACAAAAAGTAAGAAACAATGAGAGTGGATGACGTATTCTCTCCTACACATATTACTAGAGTCTGGAGCCATCCAGTGGAAAGAATTGATCAATTCCTTGTAGAAGGCAGTAGATAAAAGGTTAACATTCATACTCTGCATAACAATATGCAGAACTCCCTGTGCCAAAATATAGTAAATGCCCACAACCTTGAATCGCTGCTAAAAGAGATTCTGCAGACAACCAAAACTAATCATACTTAAATAAATAATGTACATGATATCTATGGAAGAATTAACACATAAAATAAGATGCACTGTGCATTAAGGCTATGCAGAAAATATAATTCTCTGATAAATGACATTATTAGTTAAAAAAGATAATAAAGAGAAAACTCCTCACAACTGTAGAATAAGTCTGAGAATATTTTTAAAAATTGCATTATGGGTTACTGGATATCTTTTTTAATTCCCAAGGAATTAATTAAAAAACATTTATTCCTAAAAGAAGTTTGGAAAGAAATATTAAATACTAATGTTTGAAAACTTACAAAATAATACTATAGAGGGATATAGCATTGCTTCCAGCTGTACGGATTCAGCTCCAGTGATCTTAGAAGCCGATGTCTTAGAAGAACTTGAACGATTAAAGATAAATAAGGCAATGGGTCCAGATGGTATCCACCCCAGAGTTCTTAAAGAACTCAGATCTGTCATTGCTACCCCCCTGACTGATTTGTTTAACCAATCCTTGTTAACAGGAGAAGTTCCTGAGGATTGGAGAATGGCCAGTGTTGTGCCTATTCACAAGAAGGGCAGTAGAGAAGAAGCTGGTAACTACAGGCCAGTTAGCTTGACATCAGTTGTAGTTAAAATGATGGAGACTCTACTCAAAAAGAGGATAAATCAGCACCTAAAAAACAATAACTTATTAGACCCAAATCAGCATGGCTTTACTGAAGGCAAATCATGTCAGACTAATCTCATTGATTTCTTTGACTATGTCACAAAGGTGTTGGATGAAGGTGGTGCCGTGGATATTGCCTACCTGGACTTCAGCAAAGCCTTTGATACGGTTCCACATAAAGAGCTGATAGATAAATTAGTGAAGATTGGACTTAATCCTTGGATAGTTCAATGGATTTGCAGCTGGCTGAAGCGTAGACATCAGAGAGTTATTGTTAATGGCGAGTATTCTGAGCAGAGTCAGGTTACAAGCGGTGTGCCACAAGGATCTGTTCTGGGTCCTATTCTTTTTAATATATTTGTGAGTGACATAGGGGAAGGTTTGGTAGGGAAGGTTTGCCTATTTGCCGATGACTCTAAAGTGTGCAATAGGATTGATATTCCTGGAGGCGTCTGTAATATGGTAAATGATTTAGCTTTACTAGATAAATGGTCTAAGCAATGGAAACTGCAGTTTAATGTTTCCAAATGTAAAATAATGCACTTGGGGAAAAGGAATCCTCAATCTGAGTATTGTATTGGCAGTTCAGTGTTGGCAAATACTTCAAAAGAAAAGGATTTAGGGGTAGTGATTTCTGACAGTCTCAAAATGGGTGAACAGTACAGTCAGGCGGTAGGGAAAGCAAGTAGGATGCTTGGCTGCATAGCTAGAGGTATAACAAGCAGGAAGAGGGAGATTATGATCCCACTATATAGAATGCTGGTGAGACCACATTTGGAATACTGTGTTCAGTTCTGGAGACCTCACCTACAAAAAGATATTGACAAAATTGAACGGGTCCAAAGACGGGCTACAAGAATGGTGGAAGGTCTTAAGCATAAAATGTATCAGGAAAGACTTAATGAACTCAATCTGTATAGTCTGGAGGACAGAAGGAAAAGGGGGGACATGATCGAAACATTTAAATATATTAAAGGGTTAAATAAGGTCCAGGAGGGAAGTGTTTTTAATAGGAAAGTGAACACAAGAACAAGGGGACACAATCTGAAGTTAGTTGGGGGAAAGATCAAAAGCAACATGAGAAAATATTATTTTACTGAAAGAGTAGTAGATCCTTGGAACAAACTTCCAGCAGATGTGGTAGATAAATCCACAGTAACTGAATTTAAACATGCCTGGGATAAACATATATCCATCCTAAGATAAAATACAGAAAATAGTATAAGGGCAGACTAGATGGACCATGAGGTCTTTTTCTGCCGTCAGACTTCTAACTTTTTATCACCCAAGCACATATATTTCCATTTAATATTCTTCCCTATTAGAGTTTTTCTTTCTGCTCCCCCCATCCACATTCTATGCTCCATATTATGATTTTATTATGTATGGCTTTATCTTAATTTAATATTTTGTGTCTTATATTGTATTGTCTACATCTCTCTCTCTCTCTCTCTCTCTTTTAACAACCCTAAAATTCATTGTATTGAAACGGAGTTGGGGCAATTAAATGAAGCTTGAGCATTTGCTGTCCAGATTCCCTTCCTGATGCCTACATTTTGAATACAGTTTGAATCAGACAATTACTCATTGCATCCAAAGAGCTCTGTCTGTCTGTCTGTCTGTCCGTCCCTCCATCCATCCATCCATCCATCCACCCACCCACCCACCCACCCACCCACCCACCCACCCACCCACCCATCTATCTATCTATCTATCTATCTATCTATCTATCTATCTATCTATCTATCTATCTATCATGTATCTGTGTGTCTGTCTATGTGTCTGTCTGTCTGTCTGTCTGTCTGTCTGTCTATCTATCTATCTATCTATCTATCTATCTATCTATCTATCTATCAAGGGGGATTTAAAACTTTGCTGAACAGGAATGTGACAGCTATGTGCTGTGACAGAAAATACCTCCTGAAAAGGTCATATCCCAGTGCTGAGCTAGACACATACTCTTAGCCAGTGAGACTCCACTTGTCTTCTTTATCACATCACTTAGACAGAAAAATATGCAATCCATACTTTCCTGGTCCAATTGACAAGGAAATCCCTTGAATTCTGAGAACTGTTACCTGAAAAATAGGCTTAATGCATCAGTGTACTAACCTGTTTATGGATTTGCAATGCCCTTGCCTTTTTTTTTTTCCTGAGTTGCTCCAAGAGACTAACTGTCAGTCTCCAGTTTTCCTGACAAACAGGTCATTGCAATAATAATAACAATAAAAAACTTTCTACAAATCATTCAATGGCTGAGTAGCACTTTCAACTTGAGTCACCCCAGCTTAATATTTGACCATTTCTGCTTTTCAAGGCATGAGGGTTATCAGACGAAGCTGAGCAATTGTGAGTTGCAATAAAATGTTTCAGTTCTTAAGTGCATTTGTTCAAGATCCATCATTCTAGTCTTTATAAGGGATGCAATAGGCATGCTCAGCTTGAACAGCCTTTCTATTCAACCTATAAGGCTATAAGAAATATATCTTACCCGATAGCCAACATCCTCAGTCACCTTGGATGTGTCTACAGTGCATCCTGCCTGCCAGAGAGTCTCCTTGATGCTGCATCCATATAGAAAGACATTCTTTCTCTGAGAATGCCCATGGTAATCACAAAACACCTGGGGATGGAAAAAGCAGAAGAGATCAACCAAATGTTGAGGCCTCATAGGACCAGGTTGAGTAGTTGTTGAGAAAATGCTGTGGCACAGTTAAAAGAAGTTAATATTTTGAGATATCTGAGCATCAGCTCTAGCCAAATACATATTGAATCAAAGAGAATCGATATTGAGGGTATTGGCAAACTATCATGATTGGAAGTTATGGGTATTGACTTTCTATCTCAGCAAAACTTGATGATGAAAGAGATTTTAAAAAAGATTTAAGATTTATGCAAAACGGTTGATTCCAAATAAGAGTTAGAGACTGCACTTCACTTCCCTGGCCTATATTTATCTAGTTCTATACTCTAACCACTGTGCCACCATGACTTATGAATATTTGGAGAAATTATTGGAGAAGGGGAATACACTGCACACACCCTTGAGTTTTGTAAGCAAAGATTGGGTATACACCTAACTGAAGAAGTAATATGAATGCACAATTATAGGTTCTAACAATGACATCATATGTTCCCATACCTGCTCATTGAACAATACACTTGGGTTACAAATGATCCTCTACTGTTTCTAGGTATGGCAACTAAGGTAGTTTCTAAATACATTGTGGGTACATCGCTCTGCTTTATTCATAGCTCTAGAAAAAACAACAGATTTACCCTGATAACAGTGGGCTTACCTCAACTAGAGATCCAAATTAATTTTATGCACTCAAGCATCCCACTCTCATTCTCATTTACCATTCACAGAATCCCTAGGAAAATGAAGTCCTTCTTAACCCAGATTATAACTAGAGTACCCCTCTATGTTTTAAAGTTCTGGGATAACATACTGAGCAATAACAGGCTTTTTTGCTTCTAAACATTCCTTGTTATCCACCTTGTAATAATCCAAACCTGTGGTTTGCAAAGCGATTAAATGCCTCTTGCGTTTCTTTACATTCCTAGCATACAACACACCAATTTGAAGCATTGCTTAGGCAAGCAATTATGCAAAAACAATCTTGTACACTATTATTTCAGTCTGTAAAAATCTCAGCGGCACAAAGAAGACAACACGACTTATATTTTCCCAGTTTAACTTGCATTTCTCCCCTAGTCATCTCCTAAAAGACATAGCTAGATAGCTAGATAGCTAGATAGCTAGATAGCTAGATAGCTAGATAGCTAGATAGCTAGATAGATAGATAGATAGATAGATAGATAGATAGATAGATAGATAGATAGATAGATAGATAGATAGATAGATAGATAGATAGATAGATAGATAGATAGATAGATAGATAGATAGATAGATCTGCCTAGCTTCTGCTGTTACAGGTGCAGGCAATAGTCACCTCTTTTGCTACACCAATTTTAGATTGCCTTTATAAGCAGTTATTGACTCCCATCACAATGAAAAACTGGTGTTTATTCACACAGGGAGCTAATATTGACCCCAGCTTTTGAAGAACAATCCATTGTCCAGTTTTGCTATGATAGGAAGTCAATACCCAGAACTTCCAATCTCTTCCCTCCAGGATTTGCAATCTTTGATACAAACACAGGCTGGGTGTTTTTAAACCCACATCCCCAGAAAGAAAGGGAACTACTATGTAAATAAATGAGAAGTGTGATTAACCTTTCTTTCCCCATCACTGTTTTACTTGATCCCAGAACGTGCTTGCTATGTTTTCCAGCTAGCAAAGGGAACGAAAATAATACCCTCTTTGGAAATTTATTTTACTGTACAGCTTCAAATGATATCTCAAACAAAATGCAACTATCCCTCAAAATACATACTTCTCCAAATTTTGTGTTAATAATATTAATATATTGGCAAAGTAAAACATTGTTAATACATTAAAAAGACAGCAGATAAAGCAGATAACAAGATCTAGTGAAGGCTAAGAGCCAAGAAATTTGAAGAAAGAGTCTGAGGGGCCAATTCTGGTTATATAAGACCAAGTTTTAAGAACAAATGAATACAAAGCCAGAATTGAGAAACAGCAACAAACAATAAATGCTGCCCGTGCCTGGTCAAAATAGGTAATGCCATATCTAATCCTGCTCCAGTTAACATTGGCGTTCCCCAAGGCAGTGTCCTAGGACCTACTCTCTTTATACTCGACATAAACGATCTCTGTGACAATATTACAAGCAATTGTGTTCTCTTTGCTGATGATGTTAAGCTATTTAATACCTCCGATAATACTTCTACCCTTCAAAAGGACCTTGACCATGTAGCTGAATGGTCTAACAACTGGCAACTGCAAATCTCATCCAACAAATGCTCTGTCCTACATATTGGTAAAAAGAATCCGAATACTAAATACACACTTGGACAAACTGAACTCGCAGAAGACCCTCACTCAGTCAAAAACCTTGGAGTACTCATTTCCAATGACCTAAGTGCCAGAGCCCACTGCAACAGCACTGCAAAAAAAGCACTAAGAGTCACAAACTTAATTCTATGCAGCTTCTTCTTTAGAAGCACCGATCTACATAGCATACAAAACATTTGTCAGACCAATTCTTGAATACAGCTGACCTGTTTGGAATCCATACTGCAT
This sequence comes from Erythrolamprus reginae, assembly GCF_031021105.1. Classification (NCBI taxonomy): domain Eukaryota; kingdom Metazoa; phylum Chordata; class Lepidosauria; order Squamata; family Dipsadidae; genus Erythrolamprus; species Erythrolamprus reginae. The sequence continues at coordinate 21,277,258 of NC_091959.1, read as the reverse complement.
AACAGACATTAATACAATTGAAGGAGTTCAGAAATACTTCACAAGAAGAGTCCTCCACTCCTCCTCACACAACAAATTACCTTACTCCTCCAAACTTCAATTATTATGTTTAGAAAATTTACAGCTACGCCACTTCCGAACTGATTTAACTGTTGTTCATAAAATCATACATCACAATGTACTCCCTGTTAGCAACACTTCACCTTTAACAACAACAACATAAGAGCATGCAATAGATACAAACTAAATATAAATCACTTCAAACTAGACTGCAGAAAATACAATTTCAGCAATAGAGTGGTCAACGCCTGGAATTCACTACTAGACTCTGTTGTTTCTTCCCCCAATCCCAAAATCTTCAACCTTACATTATCTACAATAGACCTCTCCCCTTTTCTAAGAGGTCTTTAAGGGGCGTGCATAAGTTCTCCTTTGTGCCTACCGTTCCTGTCCTAATCTCTACTTTATACTTATATTATATTAAACATACTATAATACTACATACTACAATACAATACTATAATTGTATGAGAAAAATAAACTAAAGATACAGGGAGTCACCTAATTAGCTGCTACAAGATTGCACAGACTGACTACAAACAATGGCATGACAAAGTGGCAATAGAACTGCATTAGAAGATGTGGAAGAAATACCACTTGCCTACAAGCAAAAACAGTCAGGACCACAAATTAAATAAAGTGTTAGAAAAGAAAGAAGCTAAAAAGCACTTGCCACATAATACCCCACACTTAACAACCATTGACAAGAAAGACAAAAAAAAGTCTGGGGAACAGACTTGGAGGCAGCACAACCAAAGAGAAGAAGCTAGAGAACATCACAAAATAAAAAAGACCCACAATAGAAGTTGTGTGGCTGTGGCAAAAGAAAAGTTAGTACCAATAGTAACAGGTGCCTTGGGTGCAATCCCAAAACATCTGCAGCACCACTTGCACACCATCAGCACTGACAAAATTTGCCATCTGTCAATTGCAAAAGGCAGCTTTACTTGTAAAAGATAACATCTTGTGATAATACATTTAATACCATCAAATATCTTTCTGTCCCAGGCCCTTGGAAACAACTCAAAAGGTGGATAAACATCCCAAAGCCAGTCTTCAGGCTGGTTGTCCAATAAACCATAGCAATAATAATACTGAACAAAAATGCTCTGTCTTCTGCCTGCCTGCCTGCCTGCCTGCCTGCCTACTTACCTACCTACCTACCTACCTACTTACCTACCTATCTAGCTATCTAGCTAGCTATCTAGCTATCTAGCTATCATCTGTTTATGTATCGTCTATCTATTTCTCATTTGTCTAGAAATCTAAAATAGAAATTTGGTTATCTCCAGTACCAGCAGTATTTGACAGAATGATTAGTGCAGTAGAGAATAATTAACTATTTAGTAAAACCATAGTGATGCACAAATCACTTCCCAAATATCCAATGTGACGTAGTGTGTGATTTGCATCCAAATCATTTTTAATACAAAAGGAGAGTTGATTCTGGTTTTTTCCCCACTGTGAAACTGAGAGTTTGAATATCACTTATCTCATAACTTACACTGTGGTCAGGTAGGTAGGTTGGTAGGTAGGTAGGTAAGTAAATAAATAAAAAATAAATAAAAATACGTAAGTAAGTAAGTAAGTAAGTCAGTCAGTCAGTCAGTCAGTCAGTCAGTAAGTAAGTAAATGTATCCAATATTGATAGTTGTTAAAAAGTTCATCATATTTTAGGTGTTACGTTCATTTATTTATTATTATTATTGTTGTTTTTGTTCACTATCGTCTAACAAATATTCATCAGAGGAGGGGGAGAATTCTCCTATAATGGGTTTTTTATTATTTTAGTATTTAATATTTGATTTATTTTCATTATTGTATTGTATTTTTATATTGCTGTAAGCCGCCCTGGGTCCCATTGAATTTGGGCGGCATAGAAGTCAAGATAGATAGATAGATAGGTAGATAGGTAGATAGGTAGATAGGTAGACAGGTAGACAGGTAGACAGGTAGACAGGTAGACAGGTAGACAGGTAGATAGGTAAACAGGTAGGTTTAAGTAAGTAAATAAGTATGTAAAATAAACAAATAAACAAATAAACAAATAAACAAATAAATCCAATATTGATATTTGTTAAAAAGTTGGTAATATTTTAGGTGTTATTTATTTATCTATTTATTTATTTGTTTGTTTGTTTGTTGTTGTTGTTGTTTCTCTATCATTTAACAAATATTCATCAGAGGAGAAGAAGAATTCTGGAGTTCAGGGAGTCATGTATTGTTGTAACTGCTCTGTAATGGCCGCTCAAATCACCTCAGTGCTGAATCCCACCCTTCGTCACCAATGCTGGCAGGGTGGTAACTGACACTTGACTTGTAACTGGTTTCAGTCATATTTATCAAACACAATAGAGAACAACTCAGGAATAACATCTGAGGTAAAACAGCTCCTGACAGCTCTTTAAATAGGCAGCTGTCTCAGAGAGCAACCAATCAGTATTGACCAACGATTCTGCTCCTAGAGCGGCCTCTAGAGGAACACTGGAACACTGCAATATGGATCTAATAAACAGGCCGTTGGGTTAGCAAAACTGACAACCTGCCCGCTTTTTTAGGAGTTACAGATTCAAACTCCAACTAACGACACAATATTATGCTTCTCGTCTGTTGGTAGACCTGCCCAATCAGAGTCCAAACAAATCGAGGAATTTTACCCACATTCTAATCTAAGTCATAGTTTAACTTAACCATTTTTTAAAAAGGGGGGGGGGGGGGGAGAGACAGTTTGTTTTTGGCTCCTCATCTCTGAATATTAAAAGGATTTCATAACTTCATTGCAGTACCGCACTGCAATATTTATATTGGTGAATTTTACTTGGAAAGTCTGGGGTGGGGGGAACACACTTGCAAAGCAAGGTGAAAGCAGAGCAGAGAAAGAGGTTGAGCATATATTAAATAAAATCAATGAACTCTTCAAAGACAAGGAAAATCCAGTTCTCCCATAGCTTGTCAAGTTCTGAAGGCTGAGAAAGAGTGAAACAAAAGGATCAATAGGCAAGTCTAAAGCCAAAGTTGCTGATAGCTAGCACTGGCTCTTATGGAGGGGAGGGATACACAAATCTCTAGGTCATTCTGGATTCGGGGCAGCAAGACTTTATTTGCTATGGATGTGTGTTGAGCATTTGCTACTTTTCAGTTGAACTGAGTACAACTTTCAAGATTATTTTGTAAACTACTGAAGACTCATTTATACCGCCAGGCATGGGGGAGTTGAGATATTCCTTCCCCCTAGGCCATTACAAGTTATGCATGGTATGTCTGTGTGTATGTTTGGTTTTATAATAAGGGTTTTTAGTTGTTTTATTATTGGATTGTCACATGCTGTTTTTATCATTGTTCTTAGCCGCCCCAAGTCTATGGAGAGGGGCGGCATACAAATCCAATAAATTATTATTATTATTATTATTATTATTATTATTATTATTATTATTATTATTATTATTTGTGGGCATTTTGGGACTAGCATGTTACTCTGTAAATGGAGCCTGATGTTCAGCAAACAATTTTTTTCCCTTTCTGGTAAATTATTATCCTCTCTAAGAGGTAGGAATATTTTGCAACACCCTAATAGGTTTTCTAAGAAACCAAGACCCAAATTGCTACTTGATGGCAGTTATAAGTTGTTATAAGCTGAAATAAGCTATTTCCTCAGTATTGTAATAGGGTCCAGAACTTTAAAAAAATGGTTACAAAGTACCTCAAAAGATCACAAAAGAGCACATTGAATATATTGCATTAGAAAAAATTGCTGTGAAGAAAAGAAGTGAATGAGTAAACAGGATATATTTTACAATAGGCATGGTTACTTATACTAACCGCAGTTGCTTGAACAACTCTGAAACAAATCAAAGTTAGTCTTGCAGACAAAAAAAATATGTTTGGCTAATTCCTGCCTTCTTTTCCAGCTCTTTTACCTGCTGCTTCTTGGCAGGTTGGCAGAAGTCTAGGAAGGAATAAAAAAACCCAAAGACAAACCAAGAATAAGCCAGGAAATTGCAAAATCCTTGTCCTAATTAGCATATCAGAAATAAGCCACAGCTGCACTTAGTTATCCCCAAAGCCATGGTTTCAAATGATTATTTACTGCATTAAAACAAAACATGGTTCATCCACTGGCAAGATTGCACATCACACTCAAACTAAAGCTAAGCAAAACCCATAATGATATAAAGCTAAACGGGCATTTAGCACAGGGAGGACAGCTCAGAAGAAGAAAAATAGAGCTGGCTTCCAGGGTTGAAGACAAAAAAACCCCAAGGCAGCCCCAAATCCTGACTGAAAACCCATCTTTTTTTACATGTATACGCAAGAGTGGAGCTTCCATTGCATGATCAGAGCCACCATTTTGGTTGCCCCCAAAACAGAAGCAAAAAAAATTATTTATTTTTTATTTTATTTATTGGATTTGTATGCTGCCCCTCTCCATGGACTCGAGGCGGCTAACAGCAGTGATAAAAACAGCATGTAGAAATCCAATACTAAAACAGCTAAAACCCCTTGTTATAAAACCAATCATACATACAAACATACCATGCATAAATTGTAGAAGCCTAGGGGGAAAGAATATCTTAGTTCCCCCATGCCTGATGGCAGAGGTGGGTTTTGAGGAGCTTACGAAAGGCAAGGAGGGTGGGGGCTATTCTAATCTCTGGGGGGAGTTGGTTCCAGAGGGCCGGGACCGCCACAAAGAAGGCTCTTCCCCTGGGTCCCGCCAAACGACATTGTTTAGTTGACGGGACCCGGAGAAGGCCCACTCTGTGGGACCTAACTGGTCGCTGGGATTCGTGCAGCAGAAAGTGGTCCCGGAGATAATCTGGCCCGGTGCCATGAAGGGCTTTATAGGTCATAACCAAACATGATAATCTGAGGGACTGTCTCTTGTCAATTATATCAAATCCACCCATCAGAGCACAAAAGCAGAGAATTTGGCAGGTCCTATCTCCTTGGGAGATACACCTGGTGGGACCCAGACAAAGGGCCTTCTCCGTGGTGGCTTCCTCTCTCTGGAACATCATCCCCACAGAGGTTACAACAGGCCCCACTCTAGCACTCTTCCGGAAGGCTCTGAGGACCTGGTTCTGCCAGCGGGCCTGAGGAACCCAAAGCGGGATGGAGTCCATTAAAGTAGTGTGATATGCTATTTTAATATATTAATTAATTAATATGACTCATTTTATTAGTTTTATTGGGGTTTTACATTATGCAAGCCAGCTGGAGTTGCCATGTGTGAATAGGCGGCCATATAAATTTCCAAATAAAAATAAATAAATAAATAACGACTCACCGCTGGAACTCGACCTTGGCTCTTGAGGTAATAAAGGAGACCTTTGCTGTGGTAAATGGTGGGGTGGTACACAGGGTTGGGGTTCAACCATTGCCTGTTCAAATCATCACCACTCAAGGAACACCGCTGACTGGAGATGAAGCAGAAGAAGAAGAAGTAGAAAAGCCTAAATCATAATAGAAAACCCCTACTCCAAAAAGCATCAGAGCCCAATCTGTCCTGGATTTTCCTCCTTGTATTCTCTGTTCCCCGATGCCTCCATTTTAGAAAGCCGTAGTGGGAGTCAAACATCTAGAGCTGTTTATTTGAGAAAATTCATTCCTCGCTGAATTCATTATCACTCTCTTTGTCAGCGAACCCCTGCGCAGATGGATTTAACAAAATTAGGAGCAATCTTATTTTACAATGAGAGACAGATAGGGAGCTGTTTTACTTAAAAGCGATTAATAGTAGGACCTAAGAGAAAGTACACAATGCATGCTGCTTTTAAATAACTCAGTGACGCTAATATAACAGGAGTGCTGCAATCAAACAATATACGTCCCCTGAAACAATGTGGACTCAGGCACGACAAAACAAAGCAAAGCAGATTTTTTTTAAAAAACAACAACGGCATATCAAGCCATATATTAATAGATAATAAAATGGTACTGTTATGCAACATCTGCTTCTTAGTTTCAAGTAATTAGAATGAGATGGAGAATGAAAGACTAGATTTCTTTTATACAGGCAGAGGATCATATAAACCACCAGAGGTTGGAGAAGGCCAAGAAAAGTTGAAAAATAAAGCTGCAAAAAGTGTCATGGGCACTGCTTGGAACCATGCATGACCACCTGGTTATTCTAGAAATTGCTGAAAAACTTTTACCCTTTTAAAAGCCTTGATCTCGCCATTAGCACACCAGACTTCTTAAATAAATGAAGAGAGAAAGAGAGGGAGAGAGGGAGGGAGGGAGGAAAGAAGGAAGGAAGGAAGGAAGAGAGACAGAATGAGAGAAAGAAAGAAAGAAAGAAAGAAAGAGAGATAGAAAGATAGATAGATAGATAGATAGATAGATAGATAGATAGATAGATAGATAGATAGATAGATGATAGATAGAGATAGATAGATGGAAAGGTAGGTAGGTACGTAGGAAGGAAGGAAAGAAGGGAAAGAAGGATGGAAAGAAGGGAAGTAAGGAAGGGAGAGAGAGAAAGAAAGAAAGAAAAAAGAAAGAAAGAAAGAAAGGAAAGAAAGAAAGAAAGAAAGAAAGAAAGAAAGAAAGAAAGAAAGAAAGAAAGAAAGAAAGAAGACATTTGGGCCATCTCGTATATCTTAGAAATAACATGTAATCTTCAACTTACCACAGTTCATTCAGTGACTGTTCAAAGTTAGAACAGCAATGGGGAAAGTGAGTTATGACCATTTTTCACACAAACAACCATTGCCGCATTCCGATGGTCACATGATCAAAATTGAGATGTGTGACCATTGGGTCATATTTATGACGGTTGCAGTGTCCTGGGCTCATGTGAACACATTTTGCAACCTTCTGACAAGCAAAGTCAATGGGGAAGCCAGATTCACTTAACAATGGTGTTACTCAGCGGTGGGTTGATCCCAGTTCGGCCCGGTTCTAAGAATACAGCACTGGCGGTGGGAGGGTCTGACCAACCTGTCCGGGATGAGCACATGTGCAACCTCAGAGTAAATGGAACCCACTACTGATGTTACTAATTTAACAGCTGTGGGTATTCTTAACCTAATGGGAGCAAAACTCACTTAACAAATGTCTCAATTAGCAACAGGAATATTGGGTTCAATTATGGTGGTAAATTAAGGACTACTTGTAAATCCAATCTCCATTTCTTCCCACCCAGTCATCTATCAATCTTAAATACAACTGGGTAGTTTTTATTTTTAAAATGGTAGGATTATTTCCTGGGTTGCAAGGCTGTTAGCTCCAGCCACAGTAGACTCTTGAAAAGCAGAACGCTCCCATTAAGATCACTCTCCAAGTCTCTTTATTGCTCTGTTACAAAGCCATCATCAGTTCTACAATGCCAAAGGGATAAATGTTTAAAAGGAATATTTAGAGTTTGGAATTAGTTTGCTTGGGACAAAATGTCAAGTTCCCCTTGGCAGAGAGAGCTTCATGAAGCCTCCCAAAGATGTGAAATGACACAGGGAGGACTAAATATCAGAATTCAAGAATGGTGGCCATTACCAACAGCTTTTAATAATTGGGAAGGCAGGGCCAATTCCAGAATGTCTTATTACTTTTGCACTCCTTTTCCCCATATCTCCCCTCTGAGTCCCAGAATTATGAAGTTCTGGTCTTTTGTTTCCCTCCATTGCTAATGCATAACTGCATGTTTTTGTTCCTCACAATATAAAACATAACTAAGAATGTTCTTTCTGCGCCAACTCAGGAAGCTCACACTGCCCAAGGAGCTGCTGATACAGAGGAATCATTGAGTCTGTCATCTGCACCTCTATAACTGTCTGGTTTGGTTCTGAAACCCAACAAGACCGACTTCAGAGGAGAATCAGAACTGCAGAAAAAACAATTGCTGCCAACCTGCCTTCCTTTGAGGACCTGTATACTGCACAAGTGAAAAAGACGATGGTGAAAATATTTACTGACTCCTCACATAAGAACATAAGAAGAGCCATGCTGAATCAGGCCAAAGCCCATCAAGTTCAGCATTCTGTGTCACACAGCGGCCCACCAATTGTCCATGGGGATCTTGAGCAGAAAGAGAAGGCAAGACCCTCCCTTCCCTCTGACCCCCAACAAATGGTACTCAAGGGAATCCTGCCTGCCTCCACCAACATAGAGGCAGCACATGGACATCCGTTTCAATAACCACCGATACACTTGGCATCTATGAATCTGTCTAATCCTGCCTTGGAGCGATCAAGGCTGACAGCTGTCACAACCTCTTCTGGAAACCAACGACCCTCTGGGCATAATGTCCACTTCCTGGACATAAACTGTTTCAACTCATACCCTCAAACATTGTTACAGAGCTCTGCACACTAGATACAAGAACAGTTTTTTCCCTGAACGCCATCACTCTGCTAAACAAATATTTCCCTCAACACTGTCAAACTATTTACTAAGTCTGCACTACTATTACTACTAGTTTTTTCCCATCATTCCTATCACCCATTTCCTCCTACTTATGATTGTATGACTGTAACTTGTTGCTTGTATCCTTATGATTTTTATTAATATTGATTGTTTCCTCATTGCTTATTTGACCCCATGACAATCATTAAGTGTTGCACCACATGATTCTTGACAAATGTATATTTTATGTACAGTGAGTGCATATGCACCTTGTGTGCCTAATCACACTTTCCCAATAAAGAATTCTGTTTTATTATTATTATCATTTTCTTACTCAGAGAATCTCCAGCTGCCAACGATATTGAATTGTATTGGATTAACAAAATTAAAACCCAATATCCAGTCCACAAAATAATGCCTGTTGGGCTACTGTTGCCAAATGGAAGATCACAGCTCCAGAAATTAGCAATTCAAGCTGAAGACATTTTAGCTGAACCTTTCAGAATTCTACTCAAGGCTCAGGGATTGTTATTCATCAGGTTGGCCTAATTATTATCCCTGTAAAGAATAATTTCCACTTCTTAGCTGAGTAGCATCCTGCTTGGTTATCAACTGAATTTGGGAGTCTGCTGTTGAAATTCAGGAATGCAGGGTGGTCGTTCAATAGACAGTTTTTCTTTACTGGTTATTAAGGTTCATTGCAAAATCAAAACCAGAGGCACAGATGACTGATTCAGCTGGATTTAGTAGCTTCTTTATAAACATAATAACAGACGAATTTACAATACCATTAGCAGATTAAACACAAGCAGGGGTTAGTTTCATTTCAGCAAAGAGTACAGAGAGGAGAATGCAGACTGAGCCACGCCCACCCTCCAGCTTTTAGTTTTGATTCTCTGCACAGACTCAGATGTGCTCAGCTCCCATTGGCTGACTCAGTTGCTGTGCCTATTCATGGGTTGACCTTGTTACCATTGGCTCTCCCTGTTCATGAATATCTTGACACTGGTGATGACAGTTTTGCAACTGGATTAGAAGGCAGATGTTCTGTAGAGATAAACTACTAATTATATGATTTGTTTGTGTTCAGTACACAGTTTTTGAGGTAGGAACAAAACAGGTAGTCCTTGACTTACAACTGTTCGTTTAGTGGCCATTGAAGCATGGACGACCTATGACCATTTTTTCATACTGACAACCTTTGAAGCATCCCAGTGGTCACATGATCAAAATTTGAATGCAACCAACACTGTTATGACTGTTAGTAGTGTCCCAGGGCAACGGGATCTCCTTTTACAAATGCCTGACAAGCAAAATCAATGGGGAAGCCAGATTCACTTAACAACCGTGTGATTAACTTAACAACGGAGGTGTTTCACTTCCCAACTGTGCCAAAAAGATCATAAAATGGGGCAAAACTCAGCTAACAGTTGTCTTGCTTAGCAGCAGAAATTTTAGGCTCAATTGTGACCGTAGGGTGAGGGCTACCTATATATAAATTCTGCACAGACGAGTTGGATATCCAGATTTGGTCACACGTTATATAAAAAGATGTTGAGACTTTGGAAAAAGTGCAGAGAAAAGCAGTTAAGATGATTAAGGGCCTGGAGACTAAAACATATGAAGAATGGTTGCAGTAACTGGGCACAGCTACTCTAGTGAAGAGAAGGATCTGGGTAGACATGATAGCAATGTTTCAATATTTGAGAGGCTGCCACAAAAAAAGAAAAAGAAGGGGTCAATCTATTCTCCAAAGCAGCTAAAGGCAAAACAAGAAGCAATGGAAGGAAAATTATCAAGGGAAAAAGCAACCTAGAATTAAAGAGAAACTTTGTAAAAGTGATCAGTGGAACTGTTTTCCTCCAAAAATTAATTATCTATCTATCTATCTATCTATCTATCTATCTATCTATCTATCTATCTATCTATCTATCTATCTATCTATTTAATGCCGCCCTTCTCCTTAGACTCAGGATGGCTTACAACACGTTAGCAATAGCACTTGTTAACAGAGCCAGCATATTGCCCCCACAATCCGGGTCCTCCTTTTACCCACCTCGGAAGGATGGAAGACTGAGTCAACCTTGAGCCAATGATGAGATTTGAACTGCTGACCTTCAGATCTACAGTCAGCTTCAGTGGCCTACAGTAGAGCACTCTACCTGCTGTGCCACCCCGGCTCTTATGGATGTTTTTAAGAAGAGAACACTGGAAGTTTTTAAGAAGAGATTGGACAGCTATTTGTCTGAAATACCTATAGTATAGGGCAGTGATGGCGAACCTATGGTATAGGTGCCACAGGTAGCACATGGACAGGGGTGGGCAGCAGGCAGGACAGGGTGGAACACAGTTCCACCAGTGGAAATGAAGATGCATGTGGAGCTGCAGCTGATGGGAGGCTGTCACTTCCTGAATTACTGGTCTCTGCTCAGCTCTCCTTTTTTTCCCTGCTGCTGCTGCATCTGTGCTCCTTGCATTTTTCCTCTTTCCTCCTTCCTGGCCTCTGACGAGTTTCCCTCTCTCCTGCCTGGCTCCCCTCCAGCCTCACGCGGCCACCTCCCACCGGAGGTGCAAGCAGAAGGTGTGGGTGGAAGCGGCACTGGCAGCATTTATGCTTCTGGCAGCTCCCATTCGCCTAGCTACCCAGTCTGAGGCGGGGAGGTGACCCAGGAACGAGAGAGCGGGAAACACAAAGCAAATTGTCACCCCAGCGAGCGACACTGGTGGGGCTGTAAATCGAAGACTTAAAAGTTGATCGTTTAAACCACTCCCACCCGGTCACATGGCTGGCAAGCCACTCCTACCCAGTCACATGACCATTAAACCACACCCACAAAATAAGCCACACCCACAGTGTGGCAGTAAAATTTTGGCTGCCCATTACTGCATACGGAGCCATATATGCTGGCATGCGAGCCGTTGCCCTAGCTCAGCTCCAGCACGCATGTCTGCACCAACCAGCTGATTTTTGGCTCGCATGGAGGGTCTGGGGGGGCATTTTCGACTTCTGGAGGGCTTCCACGGGGGATGGGGGAGGATGTTTTTGCCCTCCCCAGACTTTAGAGCCTGGGAAGGGTAAAAAATAGGCCTACCGGGCCCACCAGAAGTTGGGAAATGGGCTGTTTCTAGCCTACAGAAGGCCTTTTTGGGGGGAGGACAATTTTCCCCTCTTCAGGCATTTAATTATTGGTGTGGGCACTCACGTGGGTGCAATAATGTGTATGCATGCGCTTTCAGCCCCCAAGGAAAAAAAGGTTCACTATCACTGGTATAGGGTCTCCTGCTTGAACAGGGGGTTGGACTAGAAGATCTCCAAAGTCCCTTCCAACTCTACTCTGCATTAAAGTATTATTAAATTGCTGAAGTGAAAACAGAATACAACAGAACACACACTTCCCGAAGTTGTGAATACTGGAAACACTGGACGTTTTTAAGAAGATTTTGGATAACCATTTGTCTGAAGTAGTGTAGGCTCTCCTGCCCAAGCAGGGGGGTTGGACTAGAAGACCTCCAAGATCCCTTCCTACTCTGTTGTCATTATTATGTTATTACATTATTATTAACTGTGTAGATGAAGGATCAGCCATTTCAACAGAGGTAGCTTCCCTTATTCTATTTATAGGATGTTTTTGAAGAAGCAGAACTCCTGCTATCATTTGCAACTGGCTATTCCAATTATTAGCTCTCCAAGGTGATTTTACAAGCACATCCAGTCACAAGCTATGATAGCGACCTGTATCTTAGATTGCTTTTATAAAATGAATTAGGCAAATGAATAGGGCATTTCCATTTCAAAGTTAAGTGCTCTGGAGTTTATTCAATTTATTCTTGTTTACTGGATTTTCAAGGCATCAGACTCTGGGCAGCTTATTAATGTTTAAAAGAATACTTAATTTTGGGTAAAAATGGATGAAACCACATCAATAATATTCCCCAAACAATCCAATCAGATTGCACTGATTCAGTGGTAGAACAGAACTCATGAATGAAATTGGGACTTTTATCCAATAAAGTAGATGGTGACATCGCCCATGTTAGGGTTAAGGTTTATCCACTGGCTCATGTTCATACAACACACAGTCATAAACTAGTCAACCACATATTTAGCCAAAATTGACCCACATGGTTTGTTTAAAGTTCTCTAGATGATCTGAAGTCAGAAAATTGAAGTGAGTAATTATACCAAGGTTACCAACCCAATTTTCTGAATTTGCATAATGTACTGACTGAGCTGTAAACAAACCACATATAATTCTCTCATGCAAATACAGCTTCAGGGTTGAGATCTCTGAGTACTTAGAAATGCTGTTATTTCATTCCTAGAGAGAGTGGGCTGGAGGCCTAGGTGGCATAAGACCATGGCTTGCTGAGCAAGCCTAAGCAGTTGACCCTACATTGAAGACTGGGATATAAACCGTGCTTTACAATCCACATGTCATCAAAATTCAGATAATTGTTACTAAAAAGATAGTAGACCAAGTCATATCGATACCGATCACACCTAAACCAGAACTGTGCACTGATGTGCCTATCGTCCCCTGTCCAATTGTCTTTCCTTACCTTATCTATCTATCTATCTATCTATCTATCTATCTATCTATCTATCTATCTATCATCTATCTATCTATCTATCTATCTATCTATCTATCATCTATCTATCTATCTATCTATCTATCTATTTATCTATCTATCTATATACATATATATATATATATATATATATATATATATATATATATATATATACATATATCATATCTATTCTCTCCTTATCTCTTATATCATATATATCCTCTTTTTCCTTCTATCTTTATATATATTACTTAATGCCTACTCTCTTCCATATGTATTGTATATTGGACAAAGAATAAATAAAATAAATAAATAAAAAATAAAAAATAAAATAAAATAAAATAAATAAATAAATAAATAAAATATTTCTGCTAGGCATATTTAGACAAACAATTAAAAAAGAAGACAAATACCTTATTACACAAATACTAACTGCAGCCAGAATAGCATACGCCCAAAAGTGGAAACAAGATACCATACCCACAACTACAAATATTATTGCTATAATTATGGAATGCGCTGAACTCTCTAAAATGACGATGGAGTTATGAAACAAAAAAGAATCAGATTTCTATAAGGCCTGGGAGAAATGGTACCAATGGTTATCTAGAATACGAAGTAATCCAAAAGCTGTCTGAGTTCAAACCTACTAATATACCCATACAATTGCTGGAAAAAACTAACTCTATCTTAACTCTAATTCTCACATACTTTATTATTCTCATTTCCTATTCTCATTTATAAGAACATCAAGTCATTAAACTCAATGTCTGCTATCGAAGCAGACAACCCCTTTCCTACCCCACCTCCTCCTTAGATTTGTTAAGTTATATATGGTAAAGATAATAAATATGGTCGCTGGAATGTAAAATGAGAATGAAATACGAATAGAACTATTGTATTAATATAAGTCAATATATAATAACGATATGTATATCAAGGAATATAATGGACCTCGGTAACTCTTTGTAAATTTTACTTTTAAACTTATTATACTTGTACTCTCCTTTCCCCTCCCCCCTTTTGATTTTGTACTCCCGCTCCCCCCTTCCCTTTTACAAAACTAATAAATTATATATTTTTTAAAAAAACAAAATTCAGATAATTGGCAAGTGACTCCTATTTATGATGGTTGCAGTGTGCCAGGGTCATGTGATCCCTTTTGCGAACCTCTGACAATCGAAGTCAATGGGGAAACCAGATTCTCTTAACAAACCATATTACTAACTTGAAAGCAGTGATTCACTTACCAACTGTGCCAAAAAGATCATAAAATGGAGGAAAACTCAGCTTTGTTTTGCTTAGCAGCAGGAATTTTAGGCTCAATTGCGGTGGAAACTCAGGGACTACTGGGACCTGGAGCCAAATAAGTCTTATTATAAGTCTCTTTTTAACCAGATTCTGTGATCAAATATGGGATGGATAAATAATTTACAAGCCTGGGGTGAAATGCTCCTAGTTTGGTTGCACCTATCAGTTGTCAGAGAGCTGGTTTCGAAGGGAGCACGAGGCTCCGCCCACCCACCTGGATATCACCATATGGGTTCTTTTTTATTACTTGTTTGTTTGTTTGTTTGATTCGACTTCTATGCCGCCCAATATAAAATACAAAAAACAATTAAAAATAAGCCAAATATACAATCTTATCATAAAACCCAGATTAAAACCCATAATAAACTAAATAATCAGCATACATACATAACATTCATACAATTTGCCCACGATAGATGTCAATTCATGGCCCCCAGGCCTGTCGGCAAACCCAGGTCTTTGTGGCCTTACAGAAAGCCATTAGGGTGGGAGCAGTACAGACCTTGGGGGGAGTTCATGCCATAGAACTGGGGCGGCAGCAGAGAAGCTTCTCCCCCACAGTCCCGCCAACCTGCATTGCTAAGTTGACCGGACCTAAAGGAGGTCAACTCTGTGTGCTCTTATGCGGCAAGAAACGGTCCCGTAAATAGTCTGGCCCTGAGCCATATTTATTTTGTCCAATGCAAATTGAAAGTTAAAGAGAATAAAAACATGTAATAGTCAATATCAGCGAAAGGATAGAATAAAAGATATGAGCCGGGGTGGCGCAGCAGGTAGAGTGCTGTACTGCAGGCCACTGAAGCGGACTGTAGATCTGAAGGTCAGCGGTTCAAATCTCATCACCGGCTCAAGATTGACTCAGCCTTCTATCCTTCCGAGGTGGGTAAAATGAGGACCTGGATTGTGGGGGCAATATGCCGGCTCTGTTAAAAAGTGCTATTGTTACATGTTGTAAGCCGCCCTGAGTCTAAGGAGAAGGGCGGCATAAAAATCGAATAAATAAATAAAATAAATAAATGAGAATAGAATACCTCAATGAAGAGTAGAGGAAAGGATATATGAATGGGAGAAAAGATATATAAAATATAGGAGAGACAATTGGACAGGGAAAGATATATAAAATATAGGAGAGACAATTGGACAGGGGACAGAAGGCACACGAGTGCACTTATGCTTGCCCCTTACTGACCTCTAAGGAATCTGGAGAGGTCAACCATGGAAAGTCCAAGGGAAAAATGTTGGGGTTGGGAGTTGACACCACAGAGTCTGGTAATGAGTTCCATGCTTCAACAACTCGATTGCTAAAGTCATATTTTTTATAGTCAAGTTTGGAGCGGTTGATATTAAGTTTGAACCTGTTGCGTGCTCTTGTGTTATTGCAGTTGAAGCTGAAGTAGTCGTTGACAGGCAGGACGTTGCAGCATATGACCTTGTGGGCAATACTTAGATTATGTTTAAGACGTTGTAGTTCTAAGCTTTCTAGACCCAGGATTGTAAGTCTAGTTTCGTAGGGTATTCTGTTTCGAGTGGTGGAGTGAAGGGCTCTTCTGGTTGGACATTTTCTAGGGTGTTGATGTCCGAAATGCAGTGTGGGTTCCAGACAGATGAACTGTATTTGAGGATGGGTTTTGTAAGCTCTGGTGTGTAGTGTGAGATTGCCAGAGCATTGCCCTCTGTGCATGCACAAAGTGTTCTGTGCATGCACAGAGGGTAAAAGAACCCAAATGGTGGCATCTGAGCATGACCGGCACTCCCTTCATGACCGGCTCTCCAACAATTGACAGGCACAAGCGAACCTGAAGCATTTCATCCCTGTTACAAGTGATAAGGACTTGCATTGATAGTTGTTGTTGTTTTTTCTGTTTTGAGGACAAATAAAACAATCGTCATTTAGTGAAATCTGGGAATTGATTAGTGGTGGTTGAAATGAACAATGAGCTAACAAATCAAACTGGGCTATGAAAGTGTGGCTCATACTTCCAGTACAATCCAGCTTTTTCCTACAGTAGCTCCACAGCCCTTAGCAGCATCAGCTTCCCACATTTGCTACCCGATATGCTTTAACTGCGGGATCCCATGACTGAACTTGCATAACAGCTCTGCCACTGCTGAAAAATTATATAGTCTTGTGTGAACAGCCAGGAGGGACTTTCATCTCCAGCTAATAAAACCCAAATCATTATCTGGTTTTGTAAAATAGCAATGGTATATGTACCAAGCACACGTTACAGACTCTTTTATAGATTGCTAGGAGTATAGAGGATTTTATCGCTCATTCTGCATCAAGCAATTTATTACATATTTCACAGCTTGCTTTGTTGTTTGTCTAATGCCTTAATTTAAAACTTTATTTTTAAAGAAAAGGAAAACAGGGTGGAGGATTTGTACAGTCTTGGTGGCTTTGAAACAGCCTCCTTCCTTTCTCCTGAATTGTCTCCTTGATCCTGTAATTTTAATTGCTGCCCTCCTATTCATTCCAAGGACAGCAAAGCATTTGCTATTTCCTGTAGTCAATAAGCTGAAATCTGCTACTGAGATATCAGTTAAAAAGTCGGAAAGATACACAGCTAAACTTAGGTAAGCCAACAATGACTACTTTTTTGTCAAGATTTCATTTGAAATCTCTGTGTGTGATCATTTCTAAAATTCAAATGTCAGGGTGTGATGAATCAGGATTCCAAATTAAATTCCAGTTAAACTGATTTTTTTTCTCAGGGATATATCCGGCCCTCTCAATTCCTGGCAAATAGATAGCAAAGAAATGGAGGTAGTGACAGTTTTTTTTCCTGGGCTACAAGATCATTGCAGATAGGGACCAAGAAATTAAAAGATGCTTGCTCCTGGGGACGAAAGCTATTAATATTTTATAGTTTAGATTTTATATTTGACTCCTTTTTATTGTTTTTGTAATTTATACTGTTGTAAGCCACCCTGAGTCCTTCAGGATTGGTGGCATAGAAATCAAATCAATTAATTAATTAACTCAGCCCTTTAAACATTTCCTTCAAATGAGTGTTTCCCAACCCCATACATGTTGCATCCAAATGTAACTTTATCGTTCTTGAATCTGTCTTGAATCTTCTTACTTCCTTCTTTAAGCTACTAGTTCCCCCCTTGGTTACCCAAGAGAAGATTTATTTATTTATTTATTTATTGTTAGAGTTGAAAGGGACCATGAAGGCCATCAAGTTCAACCCCCTGCCCAAGCAGGAACCCTATAGCACACCAGTCAAGTGGCAGTTCAATCTTCTCTTAAAAATGTCCAGAGTGTTGGAGTTCACAACGTCCGCTGGTAGGTTGTTCCATTGGTTGATCGCTCTGACTGTCAGAAAGTTCCTCCTTATCTCCATGTTGAATCTCTCCTTGGTCAGCTTCCAGCCGTTGTTCCTCGTCCGGCCCTCTGGTGCCCTGGAGAATAAAGTGATCCCCTCCTCTCTGTGACATCCCCTCGTATACTTGTAGATTGCTATCATGTCCGCTCTGGTCCTCCTTTTCTCTAGGCTATCCATGCCCAGTTCCCTCAGTCTCTCTTCGTAAGTCTTGGTTTCCAGTCCCTTAATCATCTTGGTTGCTCTTTTTTTCACCTTCTCCAGAGTTTCAATGTCTCTTTTGAAGTATGGTGACCAGAACTGAATAAAGTACTCCAGGTGTGGTCGGACCAGGGCGTAGTAGAGTGGTATTAAGACTTCCCTGGTCTTGGAGTGTATTCCCCTGTTGATGCAGTTTAGGATTGTGTTGGCTTTTTTAACTGCTGCTGCACATTGTTGGCTCATGTTTAGTTGATTATCCACCAAGGTCTCTTTCGCAGTCGCTACTGCTAAGAGGGGTTTCTCCCAGGTTGTATGTGTGTCCAGGGTTTTTTCTGCCTAGGTGAAGGACTTTGCTCTTGTCGATGTTAAACATCATTTTGTTGGTATGGGCCCACTGTCTTTGTCTAGGTCTTTCTGTAATTTTAGCCTGTCTTTTTTTTTATTAAATTTTTTTATTAATTTTTCTTAAAATAAACAGACACACATACAAACATTAAACATAAAGTGGGGGTGCATTTCCCCCGCTTCTCTTGAAATTTTAGCCTGTCTTCTAGGGTATTGGCTACCCCCGCCAGCTTGCTGTCATCTGCGAATTTGATCAGTTGCCCTTTTATTCCCTCATCCAAGTTGTTGATGAAAATGTTGAAGAGCACAGGGCCCAGGACAGAACCCTATGGTACCCCACTGCCTATGTTCTTCCATTTGGTGGGCAGAGCTACTTGGCCCATAAACTGTTGGGCAGAGAGAGTTTTGCGCACATGGACATTAACCCACCAAGTAGCCACAGTTAACCTCTATACCTAATTGAAGTCTTCAATGAAACACAGCAGCAGGCTTTCTTGTCAAAATATACTTTACTTCCTCTTTTATCAAACTGCTTCTGTAAATAAACTATCATACAATACTTTCATACAACTCTTATAATATCCACCACTGCAACCATTAAGCACTAACCACTAAACTACAAACCACTCTCTAACAACCCACCCACTGTAACAAGCCACTCAGTAACAAACCACTCTCTACTGTAACAAACCACACCCATGCAAGAGTGTTCCTTCTTTTATAGGCTTACGGCCAATCAGGTTGCAGCACAATTAGCAAACCCGCGATTACATGCTGATTGTGGCTTACATCAGGTTACAAACCATTTACTTGCATTGTGATATTACCTTCAGAACTAAACTTATTCTGACAGATTCTGTATCCAGATACTCTTGGGGGGGGGGGTAGCAGATGCTCTCGTCCAGCCAAAGGCTAGAGTATGGCAGTCCATTTTGCTAGTGCAGCTGAAAAGCCAGAAGCCACATGTAGACTTTGATTCTGTGTGAACGAACCTTCCCCAACCTGCTCTGCTGCACCTGCTTTGCCCATGAAATATTTCCTCGCCCTTTTCGAATGAAGCTGTGAAAGACAAAATGTCAACTACAGGTATTATCTTCAGGGTATGTACCAGCTGGCTGGTCGCCGCAGCATCCCTAATGGAACAAGGCAAATGTGTCTGTTCGGGAGAGGAGCCTTCTGAAGGGTTTAAGGTAAAATTAAGGCCAGAATGGTTCTGATAAGGTCATACACAGTTCCAGCCGAGCTAAACAATCACTGTAACTGACCGGCTCTGGCTCAGCACTGAGGAAAAAAAAAAAAGGGGGGGGGGAAATAAGCAGAAATCTGAAAAGGTTTCCTACAAGGCTTCTAATCTTCCAGGAGGTTTCTTTGATTCTAAGTCACTAAAAAGGATCTTCTGGGGGCTTATGATCTCATCAGAGCTTAACGGGAAGTTATAATGTCAATATGGGTTGAGCTGCGTCCTGCTTTCCTGAGCCATTCTCAGACATCGATGCTTTATCGTGGCCTAGAGAGGATCAGAAGAGGGTTTTATCCATCCAGGCCAGTGAGGTGAACCTTTTTTTCCTATGGCGCCAAAAGAGCATGGGTGCATGCTATCACGCTTATGCAAGTGCCAACACCCATAATTCAGTGCCTTGGGAGCAGTGATGGGCTCCTATGGGAACAGTCAGGAATGCAGTTCCGGTAGCAAAATTTGGAGCTCCACCCCAGAGCACCCAATTTGCAATGAAAGATGTTGAAACAAAATGCATAAGCCAGGCCTACAGTGTGGCAGTAAAAATTGTGGTAGCCCATCACTGCTTGGGAGACCAAAAACAGCTTCCCCCACCCCCCAGAGGCCCTCTGGAGGCTGGAAGCAGCCTGTTCCCCAACTTTGGTGTGCCCAGTAGGCTCATTTTTCACCTTCCCCAGGCTCCAAAGGCTTCCCTGGAGCTGAGGGAGGGTAAAAATGCCTCCCCCACCCCTTGGAGACTCTCTGGAAGCCAAAAACACCCTCCTAGGACCTCTGTGCGAGCCAAAAATCAGTTGGCCGGCACACACATGCATGTTGGAGCTGAGCTAGGGCAACGACTCAAGTGCCAGCAGATATGGCTCCGCGTGCCACCTGTAGCATCCGTGTCATAGGTTCGCCATCACTGATCCAGGCAATGGGTGATACACCTCCAGAAGTTGTACAGCCTATACAGCATACTAGGCCATTTGGATTTAATGATTTGAGTAAACATGCTCTCTCTTTTTTTGGTGAGTGTGTTTTCTCAAATTAAGTTCCTATTTTAGACTTGGAGTTTCCTTATCAAACTGCAGCTCTTTTCTCCTGCCTCTCAAGGTTATTTTCATAGCCTATTCCCAGTTTCTACTTTTCTTGTCTCTCGCGCATTTTAAGAGCACAAGCACACATTGGCAATGGATGTGTGCCATTTCTGCTATCTGGCTCCTCACGAGCTTAATAAAACTGAAGAGCCCTGTCCTGCTTGAAGAAGGGAGAATGGGGTAGCATAAAGGAATAGCAAAAGCATTTAGACTTACATACCACTTCAGAGTGCTTTACAGCCCTCTCTAAGCAGTTTACAGAGAGTAAGCATATATTGTCCCCAACAATCTGGGTCCTCATTTTATCGACTTTAGAAGGATGGAAGGCTGAGTCAACCTTGAGCCTACTGAGATTCGATCTGCCAAACTGCTGGCAGCCAGTGCAATCACGGTGTATAATGTTTCTTCTTAGACCACGGGTGTCAGACTCGATTTCATTGAGGGTCACATCAGGGTTGTGTTTGACTTCAGGGGGCCAAGTTGGGTATGGTGTCCAGGGGGAAAGCATTTTGAAATTCCCTGATATTTCCCGAACCGCTGATTTCCCTGACACTTTCCTGATATTTCCCGAGCCGCTGATTTCCCTGATAATTCTAATATTTTAGTGGATTTCAAGCTGGCTGAAGCGTAGACATCAGAGAGTTATTGTTAATGGCGAGTATTCTGAGCAGAGACAGGTTACAAGCGGGTGCCACAAGGGTCTGTTCTGCGTCCTATTCTTTTTAATATGTTTGTGAGTGACATAGGGGAAGGTTTGGTAGGGAAGGTTTGCCTATTTGCTGATGACTCTAAAGTGTGCAATAGGGTTGATATTCCTGGAGGGGTCTGTAATAGGGTAAATGATTTAGCTTTACTAGATAAATGGTCAAAGCAATGGAAACTGCAGTTTAATGTTTCCAAATGTAAAATAATGCACTTGGGGAAAAGGAATCCTCAATCTGAGTATTGTATTGGCAGTTCTGTGTTAGCAAAAACTTCAGAAGAGAAGGATTTAGGGGTAGTGATTTCTGACAGTCTCAAAATGGGTGAGCAGTGTGGTCGGGCAGTAGGAAAAGCAAGTAAAGGCATAGCTAGAGGTATAACAAGCAGGAAGAGGGAGATTGTGATCCCCTTATATAGAGCGCTAGTGAGACCACATTTGGAATACTGTGTTCAGTTCTGGACACCTCACCTACAAAAAGATATTGACAAAATTGAACGGGTCCAAAGACGGGCTACAAGAATGGTGGAAGGTCTTAAGTATAAAACGTATCAGGCAAGACTAAATGAACTCAATCTGTATAGTCTGGAAGACAGAAGGAAAAGGGGGGACATGATCGAAACATTTAAATATGTTAAAGGGTTAAATAGGGTTCAGGAGGGAAGTGTTTTTAATAGGAAAGTGAACACAAGAACAAGGGGACACAATCTGAAGTTAGTTGGGGGAAATATCAAAGGCAACATGAGAAAATATTATTTTACTGAAAGAGTAGTAGAACTTTGGAACAAACTTCCAGCAGACATGGTTGGTAAATCCACAGGAACTGAATTTAAACATGCCTGGGATAAACATGTATCCATTGTAAGATAAAATACAGGAAATAGTATAAGGGCAGACTAGATGGACCATGAGGTCTTTTTCTGCCGTCAGTCTTCTATGTTTCTATTTCCTGAACCGCTGATTTTCCTGATATTTCCCGAACCACTGACTTCCCTGATAATTCCCTGGTTTCCCTGTTTTCCAGGTTTGCTGGATACCCTGGGCATGGCCAGCTTGACGTTACTCATGTCAGGGGTGGCAGCGAAAACGGGCTCCTGGACTCCCATTTTCAGCTGTGACGGCCTCCTGCAACCCTCTGCCAGTGAAAACGGAGCTCGGGAGGGCTGCCCGCAAAGTTCCGTTTCTCTGGCAGAGGCATTGTGGGCTAGTCCTTTGCTGCTTTCAGGGTGGCCTTGTGGACCAGATCTAGTGATGGGCTCCTATGGGTATGGTCAGGTATGTAGAACCATAGGAAAATTTTGATATTTTTTCCCCCTTCCAGGCTCTGGGTATGTTTTTTCTTTCGCAGTAAATGAGGTTGAATGTGTATAATTTTAGAATAGCTATGCGTGGGTGTGTGCGTGTGTACACACACTTAAGTTTATATAGTAAATAATGTATATTTTTGTGTGCCTGTGTGTAATATGTATGGACACATATGGCATATAGACATAGCATTAAATAGTATATTTTGGATGTTCAGTCATAATAAATAGAGAGGGAAATTGTATCTCTCTGAGGCAAGGAGATGCCAGGCACCCTAACCCTAACCCTTGACGTGAGTGATGTCAAGTTGGCTACCTTTAAGCCAGTCACATGACATTTAAGCCACCCCGGTCACATGATCACCAAGCCACTCCCACCTGGTCACATGGTTGACAAGCCACACCCACAAAATTAGCCATGCCCACAGTGTGGTAGTAAACATTTTTGGAGCCCTTCACTGGTTAGATCTAAGCACCCTGCAGACCAGATTGGACCCCTGGCCCTTGAGTTTGATACCTTCCTCTTAAACAAAGGGTCCTCTGAAGCAGTGTTTCCCAACCTTGGCCATTTGAAGATATCTAGACTTCAACTCCCAGAATTCCCCAGCCAGCATTTGCTGGCTGGGGAATTCTGGGAGTTGAAGTCTAGATATCTTCAAGTGGCCAAGGTTGGGAAACACTGCTCTGAAGCATCAGTATGCCTGCTCCCTCTTCGCCTCTTTAATAATTCCAAATACTGCCACCACCAATTAACATAAGGAGTTTTTGGTGCTTCATGTTCCATCTCTGACTGATCTTTGTCAGGCAAGACAATCTGCTTTTTTTTTCTTCAAACAAATGAAGCAGAGGCCATGTGCTTTAAATATGGCACATGTGCCAGTCTGGCAGCTTTTCAATTGTAGCAGTTAATGGCCCCCAAATAGCAGCAGCTGGACCACTCTGGTTTCCAGCCCAACTTTCTGCTCATACAACAGTCTGCGTGGCTTACGATGAAAAAAATGCTGAAAATTTTAAAGAGCTATTGAAATTGGGAAAGGTCTGGCTAAAGAGAAAGATCTTGACTTGATTGATCCCATGGGTATATATGTTGCTTTTTAAAACTATTTTTTATTCAAGTTTTTTTAAAAAAATATAGTGATACCTCATCTTACGAACTTAATTCGTTCCGTGACCAGGTTCGTAAGATGAAAAGTTTGTAAGACGAAACTATTTTCCCCAAAGGAATCAACGTAAAAGCAAATAATGCGTGCAACCCCATTCCAAAAGTCATCCCTTTTGCCTTGTGCTGCTGGGAATCCCCTCCTCCGGACTTCCATTGACAGCCGAAGCACTGGGATTTCCATGAGGCCCCCCTTGCTGGGAATCCCCACCTACAGACTTCCGTTGACAGCCGAAGCGCTGGGATTTCCATGAGGCTCCCCTCGCTGGGAAACCCCACTTCCAGACTTCCATTGTCAGCCAAAGTGCGGGGATTCCCCTGAGACTCCCCTCAATGGGAAACCCCACCTCCGGACTTCCGTTGTCAGCCGAAGTGTGGGGATTCCCCTGAGGCTCCCCTAGCTGGGATTCAAAGCAGCGCCGGCAAAAATGAAGGGTGACAACAGAAGTCCAGCTGACAACGAAAATCTGGAGGTGGGGTTTCCCAGTGAGGGGAACCTCAGGGGAATCCCTGTGCTTCGACTAACAATGGAAGTCTGGAGATGGGGCATCCCAGCAGTGGCGGCTCGGGTTTGTAAGGTGAAAATAGTTTGGAAGAAGAGGCAAAAAAACCTTAAGCACCGGGTTCGTATCACCAAAAGTTCGTATGAAGAGGGGTTCGTAAGACGAGGTATCACTATAGTACAAATTAATAAAGGAGAATATTTGCAATTCGGAGTTGAAATGAAGGGTCTTTGGTGCACTCTGAGCTTCATTGAGCCAAGGTGGCGCAGTGGTTAGAGTGCAGCACTGCAAGCTACTTCAGCTACTTGCTGGCTGTAGTTCAGCAGTTCAAATCTCATCACTCACTCAAGGTTGACTCAGCCTTCCATCCTTCTGAGGTGGGTAAAATGGGGACCCAGATTGCTGGGGGCGATATGCTGAGTCTGCAAACTTCTTACACAGGGCTGTAAAAGAACTAAGTCTATAAGTCTAAATGCTATTGCTAATGCTATTGTTTTCTTGCAGACATTTCATTACCCAAACTAAGTAACATCATCAATGCAAGAAGGAGGAGGAGGAGGAGAGCTATGGGGTCCTTGTTGCTCCCTGACCTTGGTTGTTTTCTTGCAGAAGTTTCATTATCCAAACTAGGTAACATCATCAGTGCTAGAAGAGAGTGGATTTTTCTCTCTATTCTAGCAATATTCTATTGTAACATTCTGATGGTGTTACCTAATTTGGGTAATAATGAAATGTTTGCATAAGTCTTCGGAGAGGGGCGGCATACAAATCTATTAAATAATAAATAAATAAACACAACCAAACTCACAGAGCACTAAGGACCCCTCCATTTAAACTAAATTAAAAGGAGAAAAAAACTTGTGCAGAAAAAAAAAGAAAAAAGTAGAGGAGCAAAGAAAAGAAAATGAGAGGACAGACAATAATAAAGTGGCTTCCAACCTTCCTCACACCAAGCACAATAGCAATAATTACAAATAAAAAACCTCTTCTCTCCATAGCCTCTCTTTTATCTATACACAATCCAGAAATCATCATGGCTCAAGCCAAAGGTCCACCAATAGAAAGATTTTAAAGGTGAAGACTTTGCAGATCAAAAAGAAGGAATATAAACTTGGAATATTTCATCAGGGAAATAAATAGTCCAACTTTATATTCTGTCTTTTTGCTCCGTGCAATCTTCCCTTTTAAATTCTTCCTACGTTAGTGAAGGATTTGATCTTTCATCGCTCTTTGGCATTTACAAGAAGTGTTCAAAGCTTTTTTTACCAGACTACTTTGTAAATCTCATACAGAGGCATTGCCCAGGATTTCTTGATAGAGCTGTTCCTGATGCAGATCCGTTTCTCCAAGGGTGCTTATATTGAAGCTTCCCAGCAATGAGTGTAAGTTAGTTTGGCTCTACAAATCTATCCTAGATTTTATGGAAAGGAGAAGCTGCATCAAGAGTACACAGAGTAGAGTAGAGTAGAGTAGAGTAGAGTAGAGTAGAGTAGACAAGAACAGAACAGAACAGAACAGAGATTAGAGTAAAGAAGAGCAGGGCAGAACAAAGCAGAAGAATAGAATAGAATAGAATAGAATAGAATCTCCCTTACACACACTCCAAAATCTTCCCTCTCCTTTCCTTAAAATTTCCTTCTTTGGAAAAGGAATTGTTTTAGAAACATAGAAGATTTACGGCAGAAAAAGACCTCATGGTCCATCTAGTCTGCCCTTATACTTTTGAGTATACCCATTTCAGTTTCATTCTAAGCAACATTCTCTTTTCAGTTACCTAGCTTGAATCTGGAGTAACTGCTCATCTCTTTCCAGGAAGGAAACACAAAGGTTGGGCATGATTTACAGCAGACGTAGCCACCAGCTGACATGCAAGAAGGGACTTCATACTTTTCCTATGAAGTAAATTATAGCTCTTTCAAGGCACCATTAGCTGAAATATGCTAATCAGGGCTGTCTTTTGCTAGCTCAGCTCCCTTCTAAAGGGAAGCAGGAGTGGAGAAGGGATTTCGAATCTCTATAATCATGCCTATCCATCACTAATAATCACAGTATTGCAGGTGTGGAATATGGAAACAAGAGCGGCAGTTGCTTGAGAGTTGTATGCAAATAAATATGAAGAGTAGATGGTAGATGATGGAGGGGTGCGGTGGCCTAGAGGTGGAGCTCTCACACTCAGGAGGCTGTGAGTTCAATCCTAGGTAGAGGCAGATATTTCCCTTTCTCTGGGCACCGTGAGTATATATCTGCCGAACAAAATTCCGCAAAAGGAAGGGCATCCAACCATTAAACTCTCTGCTAGGCTCCCTTCAGTTGGCAGACTCCACTCCACAAGGGATTATGGGGTCATTAGAAGATGATGGTTATGTGCAGCGGTGGGTTACTAGCCCGAACGCTAAATTGCGCTCTCTGCCACGGCTCGTAAGTGCTTGCAGGGCCAATGTGATTTTGCTTCTGCACCTGTGGAGGGAGCAAAATCGTGCACGGAATCGCAGGTGTGCCCGTGTTTCAGCATGCGCGGAAGCAAAAGAAAACATGGTGAAACATGGGCACACCTGTGGCTCCGTGCACGATTTTGCTCCCTCCACAGGTGTGTGTGTCTTTGAACCAAGGCCTAACCAAAGATTATGTTTGCACACGTATCTGTATGTAGAGCATCCATATGTCCTTATCTTTGCCTTTAGGGTGACCTTGAAGATGGAGCAATTGAGTGAGACCTAAATTATTATTTGATCTTATATCAAAAAAGGATAAAAAACACATTTTAGGGAAAGTCTGCCCCATATTGAATCAACAGAAATAATAAATTCTCAAAGTTTACAATGTCTTCATTTGTATTTCATTCTGGGCATATAATAATGAGGTGCTTACAATGCCAATAATCCATCTCTCCTTGAGCAGCTTGCAAAACATGTACTACACAACATGGATGAATGTCTTATATAGCCCTTTACGCTGCATGATTTCTCTCCTGCTAAAAGAATGTTTAAAACAAATCCTCTTTCATTAAATTGAATGAGAACTGGTATGGAAAAAAGCACTAGCCTCGGAGTATCCAACCACGAAAAGAAGGGGAAACTCAAACATACAGGGCTGATTTATCTAAATAAAATTGGAAAAGAAAATTAAATCAAGAGATATGGACGCTTCAAGCTTCCTTTCTTTTTCTCATAATGTAAACCAACAACATTATTTGAATGCTAATTTCCTGAACTCTGATGAGGAAGGAAGGAAGAGAGGGAGGGAGGGAAGGAGGAAACAGAATGACAGGAAGGGAAGAAAGAGAAAGAAGGAAGGGAAGAGGGAGGGAAGGAAAGGAAAGAAAGAAGGACAGAAGGAAGGAGGGAAGAAAGGAAAGAAGGAAAGAAGGAAAGAAGGGAAGAAGGGAAGAAGGGAAGAAGGGAAGAAGGAAAGAAGGAAAGAAGGAAAGAAGGAAAGAAGGAAAGAAGGAAAGAAGGAAAGAAGGAAAGAAGGAAAGAAGGAAAGAAGGAAAGAAGGAAAGAAGGAAAGAAGGAAAGAAGGAAAGAAGGAAAGAAGGAAAGAAGGAAAGAAGGAAAGAAGGAAAGAAGGAAGGGGAGTTAGAGAAAGATGGATGGAAGGAAGGAAGGAAGGAAGGAAGAAAAGAAAAAAGAAATCAGACAAGCAGCTGTGCATGCATAATTGTTGCTCATCCAACCACACTTTCTCTGGGCACTTCTCAGTTGTAAAGTGAAATGAAGCATCCCATGCACATTTGTAAAATAAATGCAAAAGCAGACAAGAAAGGTGCTTTTGAATCTCCTTTACAACCTGGCTACCTTTTGATTATACATGATCCTTGCTTGCAATAGTGACTCGGTAGTACAACTTGGAAATGCATTTTTTGAAAGGGAAAAAAAATGGGTCAAGTTGGATGGAATTGGATCAGTGAGGGGATGGAGGGAGGTTAATGAGAAAATAGGAGGATTAAAGAGGAATGCCCCCCGAGAATCGGGCATCTAAATCGCTTCACAAACTAAAGTTACTTGAGAAAACTGAATTTTAGTATTTGAGTTAACAAAATCCTGGGTGGTTTGTATGAGGTCAGGTTTGTTCACCTCCACTGTCTAAGGTAATTTGGGACTCCTATAATGCAAAATTACTTCCTCTAACTGGTTTATATGAATGCTTGCATGCAATTTTCTTGGCAGAAATATAGTTACTGCGCCACAAGAAGATTCGTGGAATTCCATAGTAGGCTGAACCCTCTAGTGCAGGATTTTTCAACCTTGGCAACTTTAAGATGTCTGGACTTCAACTCCCAGAATTCCAGCTGTCTGGGGAATTCTGGAGGTTGAAATCTAGACATCTTAGAATGACCAAGGTTGAGAAATACTGTTCTAGGGGTCTCACATCTGAGTATTAACTGAGTAGTAATAACGATCCCTTGTTCTGGCTCCGTGAGCCCAATCTTGGGTACTGGTGATGAGTGTAACTCTGGCCCTGGGCTCAGGTTGCTGCTGCTTAATGCCAGGTCGGTGGTAAATAAAGCTCTCCTCATCCGGGATCTGATCCTGGATGAGGAGGCCGACCTGGCATGTATTACTGAAACCTGGCTGGGCCCAGAGGGAGGTGTTCCTCTCTCTGAAATCTGCCCAGCTGGGTTTCAGATATGGCATCAACCTCGACCCCAGGGAAGGGGGGGAGGAGTGGCTATTATAGCCAGGGAGAGCCTTTGCCTACGTGGACTCATTGCTCCGGAAATTGCGGGTTGCGAGTCACTCTTGATGAAGTTGGACTTAGGGGTTCAGGTGGGCTTATTTCTCACGTATCTGCCTCCCAGCTGCGTGTCAAAAGCCCTGCCTGTGCTACTCGAGGAGGTAGCCGGGTTGGCGGTGGAGTTCCCAAGACTTATTGTCTTGGGGGACTTCAACCTGCCGTCACTCGGCGAAACCTCTGGGCTGGCACAGGAGTTCATGGCCACCATGACAGCCATGGACCTGACTCAAGTAGTACAGGGTCCGAGTCATGAAGGGGGGCACGCACCCGACATGGTATTCCTTTCCGAGCAATTGAGTAATGGTCTGAGACTAAGGGGCTTAGAAGCAGTGCCTTTGTCATGGTCAGACCATTTTCTACTACGGCTTGACTTCCTGGCTCCAATCCTTCCCCGCAGGGAGGCGGAACCAATTAAGATGTTCCGCCCCAGACGCCTGATGGACCCAGAGGGCTTTCAGACGGCGCTTGGGGTTATTCCAGAGGCACTTGTCCACAGTTCGGCAGAGTCTCTTGCGAAAGCCTGGAACGAGGCTGCAGCAGAGGCTCTTGACCGGATTGCGCCTTTGCGACCTCTCCGTGGCGCTAGACCCCGTAGAGCTCCATGGTTCAACGAGGAGCTCCGGGAGTTGAAACGCCAGAAGAGACGTCTAGAGAAGCGATGGAGGAAGAGTAGGTCTGAATCTGATCGAACACTTGTAAGAGCTTTTATTAAGACTTACAAAGTGGCGCTCAAGGCGGCAAGATGCGCGTACCATGCCGCCTTGATTGCATCAGCGGAATCCCGCCCGGCCGCTCTGTTTAGGGTGACCCGCTCCCTTCTTAATCAGGGGGGAGTTGGGGAGCCCTTGCAGAGTAGTGCCGAGGACTTTAACACGTTTTTCGCTGATAAAGTCGCTCGGATTCGGGCCGACCTCGACTCCAATTGTAAAACAGAGTCGACTGACAACGAGTCAGTCGAGGTGACTGGGGCACGTACTTGTCCACCTGTCTGGGAAGAGTTTGATCTGGTGACACCTGATGAAGTGGACAAGGCCATTGGAGCTGTGAGTTCCGCCACCTGTTTACTGGATCCGTGTCCCTCCTGGTTGGTTTCGGCCAGCAGGGAGGTGACACGGAGCTGGGCCCAGGAGATTACCAACGCTTCCTTGGGGAGGGGAGTTTTTCCATCACTCTATAAAGAAGCGCTTGTGCGCCCCCTCCTCAAGAAGCC
Organism: Erythrolamprus reginae; assembly: GCF_031021105.1. NCBI lineage: Eukaryota > Metazoa > Chordata > Lepidosauria > Squamata > Dipsadidae > Erythrolamprus > Erythrolamprus reginae. The sequence goes on along the minus strand of NC_091959.1, from coordinate 21,247,174 downwards.
CTCCCTGGACCCAGCCGTACTTAACAACTATCGTCCAGTCTCCAACCTTCCCTTTATGGGGAAGGTTGTCGAGAAGGTGGTGGCACTCCAGCTCCAGCGGTCCTTGGAAGAAGCCGATTATCTAGGTCCCCAGCAGTCAGGTTTCAGGGCCGGTTACAGCACGGAAACCGCTTTGGTCGCGTTGATGGATGATCTCTGGCGGGCCCGGGACAGGGGTTTATCCTCTGTCCTGGTGCTCCTTGACCTCTCAGCGGCTTTCGATACCATCGACCATGGTATCCTTCTGCACCGGCTGGAGGGGTTGGGAGTGGGAGGCACTGTCCTTCAGTGGTTCTCCTCCTACCTCTCTGGCCGGTCGCAGTCGGTGTTAGTGGGGGGCCAGAGGTCGACTCCTAGGTTTCTCCCTTGTGGGGTGCCTCAGGGGTCGGTCCTCTCCCCCCTGCTATTCAACATCTACATGAAACCGCTGGGCGAGATCATCCAAGGACATGGGGTGAGGTATCATCAATATGCGGATGATACCCAGCTTTACATCTCCACCCCATGCCCAGTCAACGAAGCGGTGGAAGTGATGTGCCGGTGCCTGGAGGCTGTTGGGGCCTGGATGGGTGTCAACAGACTCAAGCTCAACCCGGATAAGACGGAGTGGCTGTGGGTTCTGCCTCCCAAGGACAATCCCATCTGTCCGTCCATCACCCTGGGGGGGGAATTATTGACCCCCTCAGAGAGGGTCCGCAACTTGGGCGTCCTCCTCGATCCACAGCTCACATTAGAACAACATCTTTCAGCTGTGGCGAGGGGGGCGTTTGCCCAGGTTCGCCTGGTGCACCAGTTGCGGCCCTATCTGGACCGGGACTCATTGCTCACAGTCACTCATGCCCTCATCACCTCGAGGTTCGACTACTGTAATGCTCTCTACATGGGGCTACCTTTGAAAAGTGTTCGGAAACTTCAGATCGTGCAAAATGCAGCTGCGAGAGCAGTCATGGGCCTACCTAGGTATGCCCATGTTTCACCATCACTCCGCAGTCTGCATTGGTTGCCGATCAATTTCCGGTCACAATTCAAAGTGTTGGTTATGACCTTTAAAGCCCTTCATGGCATCGGACCAGAATATCTCCGAGACCGCCTCCTGCCGCACGAATCCCAGCGACCGATTAGGTCCCACAGAGTGGGCCTTCTCCGGGTCCCGTCAACTAAACAATGTCGGTTGGCGGGCCCCAGGGGAAGAGCCTTCTCTGTGGCGGCCCCGGCCCTCTGGAACCAACTCCCCCCGGAGATTAGAACTGCCCCTACTCTTCCTGCCTTCCGTAAACTCCTTAAAACCCACCTTTGCCGTCAGGCATGGGGGAACTGAAACATCTCCCCCTGGGCACGTTTAATTTATGCATGGTATGTCTGTGTGTGTGACTGTTAGCATATGGGTTTTTTTTAAATATTTAAATATTTTAAATTTGTCTGATTGCTTATGATTTGTTTTTACATGTTGTGAGCCGCCCCGAGTCTTCGGAGAGGGGCGGCATACAAATCTAAGTAATAAATAATAAATAAATAAATAAATTATCTCCAATAATTTGAATGGAGGTCCAAAGGGTGTTTTTTTCAAGAGGAAACTAGACTTTATTTCTCCTTGAAGACATTTTGCTTCTTCAGTTCTCCTGAACCGATGGTTGAGTAGTCCAAACCGGTACATTCAAGGGTGAAGCATAATGGAAATTCTTCTTCTGTGACATCTTGAGCTCCATAATTTGTTCCAAGAAAATACAGCCTCATTTCTTTTTACAGATGTTTTAGTGATATTGTTTCTTATATCTCCCATGCTGCTTTGTTGATCAAACAATAAAATATATCCTGTATCCTTTAAAGTCTAGAAGTGACTCTTTGTAGTTTCAGGATATTTTGCAATGTTATGTAGTGATGCCAGGGTTTGGGTGGACCCCATGCTTTCAGAGAAAGAACTCTACCATTCAAAGTAAGCCAGTTCAATTAATATTGTCCTTGTCTGTCTGTCTGTCTGTCTGTCTGTCTGTCTTCCTTTTCCCCAAATTCAAACAAGCTTCTGTGTTTCTTTCTCATTCTTGGAAAGCTTTATTTATTTATTTATTTATTTATTTATTATTTATTTATTTATTGGATTTATATGCCGCCCCTCTCCGAAGACTCGGGGTGGCTAACAGCAATCATAAAACAGCGTACAATAATAATCAAATACTAAAAACGATTAAAAACCCATTAATATAAAAAACCAAACATACATACAGACATACCATGCATAAAATTGTAAAGGCCTAGGGGGAAAGGGAATCTCAATTCCCCCATGCCTGGAGGCAGAGGTGGGTTTTAAGTAGCTTACGAAAGGCAAGAAGGGCGGGGACAATTCTAATCTCTGGGGGAAGTTGGTTCCAGAGGGCCGGGGCTACCACAGAGAAGGCTCTTCCCCTGGGTCCCGCCAAGCGGCATTGTTTAGTTGATAGGACCCGGAGAAGACCCACTCTGTGGGACCTAACTGGTTGCTGGGATTCGTGCAGCAGAAGGCGGTCCCTGAGATAATCTGGTCCGGTGCCATGAAGGGCTTCATGGCACATTCCTTCCATATTTCTTTCTTCAGCTTAACCTCGATCAGAGATAGGTTCCCACCATTTCGGGCCAGTTTATTTATTTGGTCGGATTTCTATGCCACAAACTCAGGGCAGCTTACAACAAAAGAATAAAATACAGTACAATATAATGAATGAAACCCAACCTAACACTAAGGCTAATAGTTAAACCCCCAATAGTATAAAAAACATTAATTCAACAACCATCATACAATCACATCGATAACTGAAGCAAAATGCAAACCCCAAACCTGCCGACAGAGCAGTGATATGGGCTGCCAAAAATTTTACTGCCACACTGTGGGCATGAATTATTGTGTGGGTTTGGCTTGATGGTCATGGGAGCAGGTAGGAATGGCATGCCGACAATCATGTGACCGGGGTGGCTTAAAGGTCATGTGACTGAGTGGGAGTGGCTTACCAACCAAAATAAGTGTTCAAATAAGTGCTTGGACTCTTTTTCAGTTGATGAAGTCACATTATTTGAACAGCCACAAAAAGGACCAATGATAGACAGCATTGTTTGTTGAGGAGCACAGGGACATTTTAAGGTTTTGAGCTGAACCCACAAGGTTCAGTATGATAACAGATTAGGCAAGTAGCTCAATTTTCTTCCATTGCTATAAAAATTCAGTTCTAGATAATGATTAAAATGATTAGAGTGTTTATGGGTAAAAACACTACTTCATTATTTCCTATTTTAAAAGTACTTAGGGATCATACTAAGGTACTAGAGAAGGAAGGACAATAAAAAACCTATTAAGTATTCAATAAATAGTGCATAAACTTACCACCGCACTGCGTGTCCCCCCCACTGTGGGAGCAGCAGACCCTTAATGCGATAGAGGTAAGTTTTTAGAGTCTTGCAAAATGCAAGGAGGGTGGGGATGGTATGGCTCTCTGGAGGGAGCTGATCCCAGAGGGATGGGGCAGCCACAGAGAAGGCTCTTCCCCTAGGCCCTGCTTGCTGGCATTGCTTAGTTGATGGGACCTGGAGAAGGCCAACTCTGTGGGACCTGACCAGCCACTGGGATACATGAGGCAGAAGACGGTCCCGTAAGTAACCCGGTTTGAATTTTCCCCCTCTCTCCAAACTGGCAGCAATGGTCAGTTGTACACCCCCCCCAAACCAGTCCTCCGGCTTGAAATCCATCCACCGGAGCCAAATTTACACAAAAATAACCCTCTGTGCATGTGCAGACCAGTGTAACCCGGGAGGGATGAGGGTGCGTGGGAGAGCAAAACGCACACTTCCAGTGCAACCCCGAACCAGTTGGGAATGTAAGTGGACCCCACCCCTGACCTCTACACATTTGGACTAAAAACACAGTTGTGCTGCTATCAGGTCTTAAACACACTAAGGTAGAGTTTGACCAAAGTGGGAATTCTTTTGGAAGAAACCCACAGAGCATTGCACCACACATATGGTAATTCTTAAAGCATGACGGTACAGCTGCCAAAGCGAATACCCTCAGGGAACTCCAAAGCTGGCTGTGCTCTCATTTTTATACAAGCCTGCACTCCATCATTGGCTGGAGGAGACAGCATCTGTTCAGCTGTCAGAGCCCGGCTGTTGCCTACCAGAAGCAAACGTGTGAATTAACACTATATGTAAATATTAGCAAAACATGAATTCTGAAGTCAGCTCCTGGTGTTGGACATTATTTAATGAGAGATGCTCTCCAACAGAGGCGTATCAATACATACGACAGTGACTTATTCCTGGGACACACAAGAAGTGCAGGATTCTTGCTACCTGGTTTTCAAAGTGGGGTGGGACGAAGTTTGTACGTTTAAATACATCAGGTAGGAGTGTGTTGGACAACAGTTTGTGGCTTGGATTGCAAAAACATTCCCCACCACCAAACTTTGACACTGCAGGGTGGGATTTTACTCCATGCCGAAGGCTGGATTTTAAAAAGAAAATCCACACCCATACAGTAATTCTGTTCTAATTCTAAAATAATTTAGGGAGAAAGCGGAGTAGAGGCTGAGAATCTTTGCAAATTTCATGCAGGGTATCTTGATGAGAGCCTGGGTGGCGCAGCAGGTAGAGTGCTGTACTGCAGGCCACTGAAGCAGACTGTAGATCTGTAGGTTCAAGTCTCATTACCGGCTCAAGGTTGACTCAGCCTTCCATCCTTCCGAGGTGGATAAAATGAGGACCCGGATTGTAGGAGGCAATATGCTGGCTCTATTAAGAAGTGCTATTGCTAACATGTGGTAAGCCGCCCTGAGTCTAAGGAGAAGGGCGGCATAAAAATTGAATAAATAAAATAAATGGCATCACCCACATATATTTATTAGGGACATTGATATGTGACTCCTTGCCAATATTTTGACAATGTTACCCTAATATTTTGTGAATCTCATGCAATAGTGCCAAAGCTTCATGAGCTATGGCTAAAATTTTGGCCATGTTTGTTTTCTTTTTTAAATTTTACCCTAATTAAAAGGAAAATAGAATGGAATGGAATGGAATTGAAAATCATCAAATGTCCCTCAGGAAAAATGTATTCTAACTGTATGACCTTCAGAATGGCTAGCATAGCTCCTCTGAATTTGGCCAGTTATTAAGGCAGGCAAAAATGTATTTAAATACGCACTGACTGACCTTTAAAAATAGCATTATAGAATTGGAAAGGACTTTTGAGATCCTCCAATTGAGATCTCGGCTCAGAGAAGGATCCACTACAGCATCTCTGATTGGTGACCATCCAGCTTGTGTCTGAAGTTCTCCAGTGAAGGAGAACTCGTCTGTATGGCAATATCAGAGCTTTTCACCTCTACTATTCTTAGACTATGAAATGGCTTTTCTTGTTCATCTAGACATAGGGGTTCTCAAACTTTCTAATGCCGTGAACCCTTAATGCAGTTCCTCATGTTGTGACCCCCAACCATAAGTCTAGTGCCAATTTTCCCAACAGAGCTTTAAGTTGATTGGCAGGAAGGTTAGAGGGACACCTCCACTGTAAACGCCTGATTGGTCGGATTGTAAAAATATGTCCGAGGGTGCCAGAATAGAGGCTTTAGTTCCTAACACCATGAGAAATTTGTGTTTTCCTGTGGTCTTAGGCAACCCCTGTGAGATGGTCGTTTAACACACACAGCCAAAGGGGTCCCAATCTCCAGGTTGAGAACCACTGGTCTAGAGTCTTGGATTTCTAAGGATGATGTTGAATCATTTGATTACATTTATGTTTTGCAGAGAAAGTCTTCCATCTGTTGTTCCTAAAAGGAAGTTGGTCACACTGAAGAAAACTCTTGGATTAGGGTAGCAATGCAATAACAGTAGAAAAACAAATCTCCCTTTCTCAAGATGTTAACACTGCTGTTCAGGAAAATTGGGAACAAAGGAGAAATTTCCTGATGGAACAATTAATCAGTAGAATGACTTGACTCCAGAGGTTGTGGGTGCTCTAGCACTGAAGGTTTTCAAGAAGAGATTGGACAACAATTTGTCTGAAATGGTATAGGAGTTGGACTGGAAGACCTCCAAGGTCCCTTTCAACTCTATTATTTTGTTCTTGTTAAAATGGTAGTTTTGTTGTATTTCAAGGGTGGGTCAGTTACAGCTGGCAATGTTATTCCGCCCCCCTCAGTAATATGCGCCATCCAAATGCATTTAACTCCACACACACACACCCTCTTGAGACAAATATTATGCCGTGCTCTGAAAAATTTTCAGAATAGTTTTTCTCAAGACAAATGGGTTGGCATTTGCAAGAATTTGCAATCAATGTTGTGTGGTTGTTTCGATCCTATCTAAACAAAAAACAAACCTGGCCCACTGACTGCTTGGGAGGTGGAGAAATATGAAAAAGAGCCTTGAGCCGATTATCTCAGGAGACGAAATAGGACGGACTGACTGACCAGTGAGTGTGGAAAGCGATAGCTTTGGGTAATAATAATAATAATAATAATAATAATAATAATAATAATAATAATAATAATAATAATATAACAACAACAACAGAAGAGTTGGAAGGGACCCTGGAGGTCTTCTAGTCCAACCTCCAGCTTAGGCATGAAACCCTACACTACTTCAGACAGATGGTTATCCAACATCTGCTTAAAAACTTCCAGTGTTGGGACATTCACAACTTCTGGAGGGAAACTGTTCCACTGATTAATTGTTCTAACTCTCAGGAAATTCCTCCATAGTTCTAAGTTGTTTCTCTCTTTGTTTAGTTTCCACCAATTGCTTCTTGTTATACACTCAAGTGCTTTGGAGAATAGTTTGACTCCATGCTTCTTTGTGACAGCCCCTGAGATATTGGAGCACTGCTATCTTGTCTCCCCTGGTCCTTCTTTTCATTAAACTAGACACACACAGTTCCTGCAACCGTTCTTTATATGTTTTAGCCTCAAGTCCCCTAATCATCTTTGTTGCTCTTCTCTGCACTCTTTCTAGAGTCTCCCCATCTTTTTTTCATCATGGCAACCAAAACTGAATGCAGTATTACAGGTGTGGCCTTACCAAGGCCTTATAAAGTGGTATTAATACTTTATGTATTATATTACAAGTGTGGCCTTACCAAGGCCTTATAAAGTGGTATTAACACTTCACGTGATCTTGATTCTATCCCTCTGTGTTGGCTTTTTCGGCAGCTGCTACACACTGCTGGCTCATATTTAAATGGTTGTCCACTAGAACTCCACGATCTAAGATGGCAATTGTTAGTTTCTTTTGAGAAAAAGAGTAATGTGTCTGTGGAAAAGACTATTTTGTACTGTATGTCTTAATATTGCTTTAACTCCATTATTACACCGATTCAAAAGAAAATCTCAAGTGTTGAATGATGACCCAGTATGTATGGATGATCCAGTACTTATTTCCTTTGATAGGTCAACATTCTTTTCATGGCTGTTTTGCCCCATCGAGTAACTCCCAATTCTCCTCAAGCTTCACCTAAGGCAAAATTCCACAGCAAGGTTATAATGGAAGCCTAAATTTCCAAGGGGCTAGATTTGTACATTAGACGTTTATGAATTAAGGACGCTCTCTTAAGCGATGCTGCCTGGAGATGCTCCACAGGTAGTTTAGACATCTTTTAAGCTACAACAAATCAGGATCTTAAAGAGGAAAAGAAACTTTTCTTTCTCTAGCAGATTGTGTCAACCTATCGGTCCATAACACCCACCCTTTTATTTTTACATTTTTTCCCTCTCTTTGACATGCCTCTAAATGATTCCTTGACACCTGAGCATCTTTCCTTCTATCTGATCTGGCACACAATCCTTTGATCCAATGTATCTAGAGGAACAACCTTCTAGAGCCTTCATGTTGCGTGACTTAATTGGACTCCGACAGGTTTCCTCAAAGACCTTTCGCTGCCCTGCCCGCTTAGTTTGGCAGAGATGGGCTTCTGAGGGTTCGGGCACTAATAATTGATTGATATGCATGTGAGCAGCTTGCTCACATCTTGCCAATACTTCTGAGCAATAACGAGCTGCTGATGTTCACGTCTCCCCTTGCTGGAGGGGATGCAAAGGCAGCCTCTTCAACTAAGCAGCTATTTATGCCAGATGTGGTCCTGGCAGGCAGCTCTTGATTGGCCAATGCCACGGTTCCAAATGTGCTTTCTTGTTGCAAAAAGATTTAAAGCCTGGTAAATGTACACTTCAAGGGTCAGCTGTGCTATCTGCCTGGAAATTTGGAATCATTTTGTTGACTGCAAAGCAAAGACGGGGGAAAAATTTTTGCGGCCTGAAGCTGGAGAATTTTCCTAGAACGTTATGCGATGAAAGCCATTTCTGAATGGTTAGAAAATTAAAGGAGTGTAATCTTAGAAAATTAGGGAGGAGAGATTTCTATTACTTCTGAAACTTTATGACTTAAAAAAAAAATTATCCCCAAATTATCACTGCCTCTAATTTGTATCAAAGAAAACTGCAAAGGAACTGAATGCATAACACTTGGAGAGAGAGGGACTTTTTATACGGAAAACTCTGCTCCTATAATTGTAGAATTTTTCCTCATTTCCATTGGACATTAAGAGAAAAGACAATTCAAAACAATGTCCTCTGCACGGATGCACTAGTGTCGTCTGGTATTAAGAAAGCCACTATTGCAAAATCAGGTGTGCATTTAAGCATCAAACCTAACCCAAGTCAATTTCGTATATGTCCATTCAATAGCTATTCTGCACTGCTCACACATGAGAACCTGAATTTGAGCATTCACGTTGCTTTGAAAAACCTTTATGAAAACGAATTGAATATGTTAGCTTGCATTTTCTACATATACACCTGCATGCATGTATACATACACATGCGGCCTTTGCTACAGACAGATTCCAATTATTTATTAATTCCAGACCACAGCCTAAAGAGCAACATGGTGTTTAAAAAAAATCTCCCTTAAAAGTTGTGAATACATCCCCCTCTTTCTTCATGAATAAATCCGTCCTCAACTATCTTGTGATCCATGTTTGTACCAAGGGTGTTGGGCAGGCAGATATAATTGCTGCAGAAAATGAATCTCGTCTCTAGGCTTTGGCTATTCATTCATCATACCTTGAAGAATACTCAGGTTTGGCCTTTACTTTCCTGGCCCGAGGATGAAACATTGCCCTTGACTTTGAGAACTCAGATGAGATTTCCCTATGGTTTCTCTTCCTTCTAGCTACATAGGAATGTATAATTTTAGTAATGTCTAAAAAAAAACTATAGGCACCAGAGTTTATGTCTAGGAAGGGTAAAGAGTGAGAGAGGGGAGAGGAAGAGAGAGAGAAAGAGAGGGGGGAGGGAGAGGGGGAGGGAGAGGGGGAGGGATAGACAGATAACAGAGAGACAGATAGACAGACAGACAGATTCCTTATCTCTCCCCAAGACCTCACCAGCATTTTGCAATAACAAACATCCTTCAGTGCGATGATATCCTAGCTCAGTGATGGCTAACCTTTTTATCATTGTGTATTGAAAGCATGCATGTTCCAGCACCCATAATGCAATGTTCCCCCCATGTATTGGTGCGTGCCCCCCCACGCTACACACAACACACACACACGTGCATGTTTGTGCAGTCCCATTTTAGGCCTAGCAGGCCTCCCTTCAACCTCTTGGGACCAAAAATGGGACACGAGAGAGGTGTGCCACCCACCGACTCATGCTCTTTCTCCCTGCACATGCATGTATGCCACCTGCCGCTGTGTATGCATGCAAGATCCCACGCATGCACGCGCATGTGCCACATGCACATCCCAAAAATCAGATGGCTGGTGGGAGGTGGGTGCACACATACGCGGTGGAGTTGAGCTGGGTGAAGGCTCATGTGCCCACAGAGAGGGCTCTCTGTGCCCCCTGTGGCCATGCATGCCATAGGTTCGCCATTACAGTCCTAGCTAGCAATCTCTACTTCTGCTGTCCAGGGTTCTGAATTTCTAAATCTTTAATATTAAGGCCCTTGATTTCAAAAATTCAGATCTTGATACCGCCTCGCTTTTTTTAGCAATAGGACTTAGACTTATATACCGCTTTACAGCCCTCTCTAAGCGGTTTACAGAGTCAGCATATTGCCCCTAACAATCTGGGTCCTCATTTTATCCACCCCAGGAGGATGGGAGGCTGAGTCAACCTTGAGCCGGTGGTGAGATTTGAACTGGTGAACTACAGCCAGCAGTCAGCAGAAGCAGCTGGCAGTACTGCACTCTAACCACTGCGCTACCAAGGCTTTTGGTGTCTTTGATTGAAATTGTCTACAGGACCACCTAATTCCTCACAGGTATTCCCATAGTCTTCAACAGGTCCCACCACAGGTGCAGTTAACAACAGTGATGATTCTCCCCGCAGCCTCTTGTGATAATACCTATGCCATGGAACCAGTTGTATCTGGACTTGGCAGAGCTTGCTTAATACAGTTTAGAAGGAAGGATTTTAACACTTCCAAGTATTTATTCTGGTTTGTGTTACATAAATGTTTATATGTTTCTACTGGATGTTGCCCAGAGGCATTTGGAAGTAAGTGACATAGAAATGTATACAATAAGAATGGAAATACGGAGATATATAACTGTACAATATATATAGATATAGGATTTCACTGATACTTACTTCCGGGAAAACAGATAAAGAGTAGCTGCAAGTGGGCAGCAGAGGTAGGGAGGGGGGAATGTGGGTGTATGTTGATGTAACAGAGAAACTATATATGTAATCACACTTCATGAACATTCTGATCTGTTAAATGTATGTCTTTTATATCTGTAAATATTCAATAAAAAATATTTAAAATACATCCATGGAAATTTGTGGGACCTGACCGGCCGCTGGGATGTATTTCCATGGATGTATTTTAAATAAATTAAAAAAAGAAAACATAGAAACATAGAAACATAGAAGTCTGACGGCAGAA